>NW_015164193.1:1003794-1020007 GCF_001447785.1 Gekko japonicus
CGTGGTGGAGAGCCAGGAGGGTGGCAGTGCTGGTGGCCAGTTCCGTGGAGAAGGGCTGGAGTTTCTCTCCACAACCGGAGAGGAAAACGCAAATCCTGGCCTGAGGCCGCAATCCACTACCGAAGTAGAGAGGGTGTGTGGTAGGGACAGAAGACTTGCGTTTTGATCCTGTTTGTTTTGTGTGCCCAGGTTGTGTTGAAGTGCCTGAGTTTATTTTCTATGCCCCAAAATGTATATAAGTTCAATAAATCTTCCTTTGTTGAGTTTAAAAAGCCTGGTGTGCCTTATCCACCTAGACTCCCCCGCTCTACACGTTACCAGGGGCAAAGGGAGGCCGGGGGACTTAAATGGGCCTAAAACTGGTGGGTTGCCAACCCTCCAGGGGGCGCCCAAACATTGAGATAACCACTTCCCGAGGTGGGAAATATAGCCAGAGGGGTCTCACTGTCCCTCAAGGAAAGCGGTGACTTAATTCAGTGAGTGGTGGCAGCCGGAACGAAGAGGAATAGCCCCACCAGGCAGGGTGGGAAGGACCAAACAGGGGCTTGCAAGCCCCAGGACGGCACCTCGGTTCCCCAGGGCTGAGGGTAGGTCCCCGGTTCGCCACACGGCTTATCGTTGGAAGGGCCGGATTGGGGACGGGCGAGCAACGCTTCCCAGATGTTGCGGTGGGATTGTGCCCATTTGCCGCGCCCCTGATCCGTCCCTCTCCCGGCCCAATTCCTCTCGTGTGACCGGGGCCCTAACCCACTATCCTGTTTCCCACAGTGGCTAGTCAGATGCCACAGAGAAGCCCACAAGCAGGCACTGAAGACAACAGACCTCACCTGCTAACTATTCTCCGGCATCTGACAACCAGCCACACTCTACCTTTGAACCCAGAGGTTCCATTTAGCTATCATGGTTAACAGCCAGTGATAGACCTATCCCCCATACATGTGTCCAACACCCCTCTAAATCCAGCTAAACCAGTGACCATCTCATGGCAGGGAGTCCCACAAGTCAACCCACCTGTTGTATGAAGGAGTAGTTTCTTTTGCCTGTCCTCAATCTACTGCCAATCAGTTTCATAGGGTGACTCCAAGTTCCAGCATTATGGGAGAAATAAAAGTTTCTCACTATCCTCTCTCTCTATACCATAAATAGTCCTTCTATCTCCATTCTTTCTAAAGCAAAAAAACCCTGCAGATAATCACTTTCTTCCTTGAATTCTACATGCCTTTGAAGATGGCTTGGAAACCATCTGGGGAGGGTGGTATATAAATCTAATAAAATAAATAAAGTTGGCTCAAAATGCAGTAGCTAGGCTGTCAGCAGATACTGATTTCCAGCAAGTTCTCTCACTGGTACTCCCCTGGCCACCTGCTCATTTTCCACACTAAATTAAAATTACTGGGTTTTACCTTTAAAGCCCTACAAGGTCTGAGAACAGAGTACTTAAAGAACCACCTGATTGTGTATGGGCTTGCCTCAATTTTGAAATTATTATCCAAGGTCCTGCTCTGTGTTCCCCTCCCATCAAGGCTGAGGAGAAGCCACTAAGAACAGGGCCTTTTCAATCCTACTGCTTTGTTGGCGCAATGCCCTTCCCCAATCCTCTCCCTGGCTCCTGTATTCTAACTGTTGCACAAATTAAAATAAATGAATGACATTTTTTAGACCCCAGTAGATTCATAAACAGCCTCTAGACCTTTGGCTTACTTTACAGTTCTGTGAGTTTCAACAGCTATGAACACTACAAACAGATTCCTTTTTCTGTAAGTGACTGTTGCAGAGAGCGGAATAATCTCCTACTGCCAGTTACAGTGACACATGTGAATGGTATGTGTCAGTTAAGATACAAAAACAAGGAGAACAAAACCTTATTTTAAGGATCTGAAATGAGTATGTCAGTTACAATAATCTTTCCTTAAGTACTTACAGATTGCAAAAGATTGCTAGCAGAATTATCAGTAAAGACAAGAGATTGCTGGGAAGGGGAGCAAGAAACTTTTTTTTAAGCAATACAAGCGGGGAATATTTTTAAATTTATGTCTCATTTCTGTAAGCTCTTGATTCATTCTGTTCACATTCCCATGAAGTCCAGCAGAGTATACAGAAGAAATAAATGCAAACAGCCCCAGAATAATGGTAGAAGGTACCGAGAACCTCACACTAGGAAACTCAGGTAATAGAGACCAAACATTTTGTTCTTGGTTTTACCAGAGCCCCTAGAAGGCAGGAGGAACATCCATATCCTAGAAGGTTCAAACACAGCTTGGGTATCCCATGACCCCTTCCTCTATATCTTTTCTCCCTTGTTCACTCTGAACTCTGCCAGAGAATCTAGACAAAGATTCTCGCTCCCTCTTCAGTTCCCATATCCAGTACTAAAGTAGCTTAGCAGAACAGCTCTAGAGAAGTATATGTGCACATCAAAGCTTTGATAGGTTTAAAATAGTCACAGTATTTTATATAAAGTCCCTGCTTAGGTTTGAGAGACAGAACTCCCTGAGCCACATCCTTCCATCCCAAACTCATAAACACCAAAATAACAACAGCTCTACAAATGAGCTGTGCTGTGGTTGTGATTTTCTCTCTTTGTTCCTTTTCTGGTGCCTTCCAGAATGCAGAGTCGTCCCCCCTTCCCGGGTGATGTCTGTGCTTCCAGATCCTGAGCTTAGCGGTGTCTTTTGCTATACTGGATGAGGGGTGTGTGTGTGAATAATGCACATTTTGACTTGGAAGTAAGTCCCATGGAGAAAACAGCGGCACTTCCTCCCACTTGGGAGATCAGGCATGGGCAGCCACCCCACTAGAAAAACAGCATTTAAAGGGAACCCTTTAAATGCTGTTTTTATAGGGGGGGGGTGCATGCTTTCCCTGATCTCCAAGCAGCAAACCTAGCCGGTGTTACTCAAGCCCGGGCAGTTTATGCCAGTCTAACCCCAGGCTTTAGACTGGAGCAAACTCACTTTAGAATTGCATGGTTTAATTAAGGGGAGCAAGTGCCGCTGTTTTCTCCATGGGACTTCCAAGTCAAAACGTGCATCATTCACACACACACCCCTCACCCAGTAGAGAAAAAGACACTACTAAGCTCAGGATCTGGAAACACAGACATCACCGGGGAGGGGGGGGGAACTCTGCATTTTGTGAAGGAAAACCACTCTGCACTTGCTCAGGAGCACTCTCGGCTCTGCTAACTATGTGGCCTCAGAACCAGCATGGGAGACAGATGGCAGGGCTGCCTCCCCCGCCCACCTCAACCCATTCAGCATCACTCCACAGTGATCAATAGCGGAGGGGGGAACATTGACCCACAGGCAGTGCCTCATAAGTCATTTCATACAAATCAGGCTTTCCACTTAGAAATCTATTTATGATCTTCAGGCTAGCAGATACATTTGTTTGTGTGAAAGACTCTCTTCAACATGCCTTGTAGGTTAAAGATTTTATGTTAGTATCAGTAAGCAGTCCTCCTTAAGTTGGAAGAAAAACAGGGCACCTTTTCCTCATTTGCAATAAAATACCATATATACTGATAACAAAAACTGACGTGATGCTTCAAAATACTCAGAAAGCATTTTTTTAATAAACAGAGGTATTTATTAAGGTAAATTAAGCCAGGGAATAAATGTATTATGTCCAACCAGGCTGTCATAAATGGGTAGTCATAAAAGGGTACTCCTGCCAACACAGACCTGGGTGTAATCTGAGCCAGAGTTCAGGCCGGAAGTCTACTGTTAGTGCTAGAGATTCATGCCCAGAACAGATGAACCTCAAAGTACCTCTGAAAACTGTACACAGTGTAATTCCATTGCCATTAAGTAATTACAGTCCAGACATACATATTTGGGGATCACAGGCAGAGATGTCAAGCTCTCCAGACTATGATTGTTTCAGAATAGACAGGTCTTATTTTCAAACACTTCTGACAGGATTAGCACTCTTAAGAGAGTAACAAAGCGATGATGATGATGATGATGATGATGGACATATCTTCTTCAGCAAGGGCAGGGATAAAAGAATGAGTAGCACAAGACTGGAAAGCTGAATAGGAAGAGGATTCAGGAAGTGGCAGAGCTGAGAGGCGGGAAGTGCAAAGGAGGCAGAGCAGCTGCAGGAAGGAGGATAATAAGAAATAAGGAGGCAGAGCAGCTGCAGGAAGGAGGATAAGTAGGATGAGAAGTTGGTGACAGAGGCAGAGACCTGAAGCAGCTAGAGCAAGAGATGGAAGAGGCAGAGAGTCGAAGAAAGGACCAAAGAGAAAGGGGAAAGCTGAACATAAGGCCTAGGTGTAGGAGAGGTTATCTGGTATTGGTAAAAGTAATGGACATGCAGGTGAACTGGGGGTGGGGGTGGTGGATTATGGTTGAGAGAACATAGACGACATAGGACCAAAGAGGAATATGGGTGTGAGTAGTCATGGAGATTTTGCATATTACTTTGAGTAACCGGACATTTATTTGATGGCACAGTCCTCCAGATGGAGGACTCATACGGCTGAATTCAAGATGGACACTAGTCAAGGAAATACACTGTGGATTATTTTAATAATTTTCAGAGTTTATTACCTGTATTTACTCAATACAGACAGCTTAGCAAGGCTAAGTCAACCTCCAGGATAAAACGCCTTTCTTCAATGGCCAACCTAGTGGCTGCCTGTTCCCAGGGAACTACAGCAAATATGCACATGTTGGTTGTGTGGTCAAAGTTCAGAAACAACACTTCAGAGACATACCATATAAATCCAGCTTTCACTTGGCTTTCTCTTGTTTAGTGTATGTTTCATTCCCTCATTGCAGATATCACGTAGTTTTTCCTTACCTTACCTTGTAGCTGGGAATTGGTTCATCCCAGAGAGGAAGTGAGACAAAACTATTAGACTGATAGTATCCACAAGCACTCAGATGGAGCCAGGTTACTTACATATGCAAATACCATCCTACTGAAAATTGGGGCTGTGTTATAACAACAACACAGGAGCTGAGGAAAAGATTCTTGATAAAGGTGACTTCAGGTGAGATCAGATAATATGAAGGAAAATTTATTGTTCTATTTTCCCAAATCACATGGATTCTTTCCATACCAGCAGCATATGAACCAGGAAGAGGGAGTGTAAAGGCTGACTACAAGTGATTAAGGGGAAAAACATATTTCTACCTATTACTCCCCAAGCATGGATCTGCCCCATGAAGCCACTGGACACACGGTGAGAACCATTCCTCAATGGCTAGGAATCTGAAAGAAACATTGCTGTATTATCCGGGAGGGACCTGCAAAGGGCTGGCAACACCAAGTTGGAAAATCTCCAAATTAGATTGGAGATCTGGGGGTGGAGCCTGGGGAGCAGAAACTTGGGCAGGGAATAGACCTTAATGGGCTACAATGCCATAGACTCTACCCTACAAAGGAGCCATTTTCTCCAGGGAAACTGATTTCTATCAACTAGTTAAGAGTCGTAATTCCAAAAGAGCCCCAGGCCCCATGCATGAAAATTCCACCTCAGGTTTAAAATAATTGCATTGTTTGAGGGAAATAGCTCCCTCTCTTGTCATTTTAGTGGCCTACTTTGCAGGGTAAGGGTAACTAAATCAAGGTCTGCACTCTACACACTAAAAGTGCTTTAGAAATTACAATCTACATATGTGTATGTAGATTGTAGCCCAACAACTTTAGCACATCAGTGTATACCAGAAGCTGAGACAGTAGAAATGTTCAAACTCTTATTTGCTGTTCATTAGTACAATCATACATTTCCAGTTCAAAACGCACAAGTTATATCACCTCTATTTAGGACAAGAGGGGAAAGTGGCCATGTTAGAAGAAAAACTTGCTGAAAGGTTGTAGAATGAGATAGAAGAAGAAGAGAAGAGAAGAAGTTGTGATTAACTGTACTTCAGTATATACCCATTCAAAAACTGGGGGTATTTACCACATTCAAAAACTAGGGGGTATTTACCACAGTAGAATTGGATGTATGTGTGCTGGATTGTGCAAAAATCCAAACATGTCGGCGGTAATTCCATTTGTAAAAGTAATCCACACACAAATTATTGAATGAAGACATAAAACTGAATGGCCTCGCCTCTTATCTGAAGAACACTTTACAAAAAGTGCCAACTTTCCATTTTTGATACCTGATCCAAGCAGCATATGCACTCTAAGACTCTATCCATTAATGACAACAATCTCTTCCTGTTATCACACCACACATTTAATTTGGAAATTAATAGAAATGATGACACCGGCAAGACCAGACACTTACATGGACCTGCATCTGATGTACTTTTACAGACCCCTACATGATGTCAATGAGTTCTTCTACCTATAGAAATCTATCCAATATATTTACGATCATAAAAAGGTAATTTACTATAGGTGTAAAGATTTTAATAATAACAACAATACTTTAGGGATTCTATTCAAAAAGGTTTTTTATGTTAAAAACCCTTATCTGAAAGCCAGTCACAATTGTATTAGAAGAAGAAGAGATTGGATTGATACCCCCGCCCTCACTACCCGAAGGAGTCTCAGAGCAGTTTACAATCTCCTTTCCCTTCCCCTCCCCACAATAGACACCCTGTGGGGTAGGTGGGGCTGAGAGAGCTCTTTCGAGAACAAAGAACAGCTCTGAAAGAACTTGTGACTGACCAAGGTCACACCAGCAGCTGCATGTGGAGGAGTAGGGAATCAAACCCGGTTCTCCCAGATTACACGCTCCTAACCACTACACCAAACCGGCTCTTTAAAAGTTAAGTAAGGAATAATTAATACTCACAAAGCCAATTAATGCAACAAGAGAACTATATGTAATAAATGAGAGTATTAACAAGCAACATGAATATTGCTCAGGTATTTAGTGCCAAATATAAATTTATACTGTTCTAACACTACAGCATATTTACCTTGCTCCTGTTTGGTGAAATGACATTTTCTTCTGCAAAAGATGGACATCCACAATTAGAAAACACTAGACTGTTTTGATTTTGAAATTCAAAATGGTCCAGATTTTCACTGTTCTTCTCCTCAGAGGAATCATCAACATTCCTAAAGGAAGCATTTTCCTCACACAGCTTGACTAACACAGAATTTGACCTAGGTTTTTGCTTTAAGTGAAGGTCATCACTGTTCTTCTGGAATGTTAATTTTCCTGTAAATTCATCATGAAATGACTCCTTCTTTTGTGTGCTAGAGTTGGAAATATCTTTCTCTGAACTCTTTCCCAGCTGTTGATTTAACCATGTCGTTTCCTCTTCAGATTTGCTACCTCTTCGGTTACTAGCATAAGCCCCAGCCCCAGTGCAAGAATCACAGCTTGCCTTGCTCAGCAGTTGTGTTTTCACAAGATCAGTGATAACTTCTCTACTTCTAAGCAGATCAGTGCTGTGCATCAGAGTTTTCTTACTAACAGACTCTCTGGGATGAGTTGCTGTCTCTTTATGATTCTGTTTTCCAGTCTGGATTTTCCCTTCATTTTCTTTAATCTTTCCAGTCTCTGGTTCATCTTCTGTTTGCTTCCTTCTTGATTTCCTCTTGAAATATTTTCTTCCAGGGGAATGTTTTGTGGGGCTCAGGGGAGCTTTGGCAGGATCCAAACACTGTTCTTCTTTGTCAGCTCTGACACATCCACAGACATTCCCCATTTGGCTCACAGTATATCACAGCCACACAGATTCTGTCATTTCATTATGTTTACATGAGCTGAAATAATTTCCAGAGAGTTCAGACTCCCAGTTTATATCCTAATATCTTCAGACTGCATTCTCGTCCTTCTCAGGACGTGGCCATTTTGCTTATGAGAACTGCACACGCAATAAATGTTGTGGCATAGTGCCCAGGCTGGGCCTGTGTCTGATTAGACACTGAGGCTTATTTCAGGCCACCAGTCCTCTTAAGCAAACATCACTGCCTCAGCATTAAACTGTAATGCTGATGGCCTTTTGCAGGGATGACACAGCATTTATAGGCAATTGAATAACTTCATGTAGATTTTAACTTTCTCTTTCATTTGGCAATACTACAGAAATAAAACTAAAAAAACTTTGAAACTCGTAACTAGCGCTACAGATCCAAAGTTCATACCACCAAAGCAATACAGACTTTCCTTGTGCAGTCAGATTATAAAATCTGGATACCGGGGGCATTGAAAATAGATGGTTCCTCTCCAGAGGGATGCTCCATTGCATAATTTTAAAATGCTGGAGTTGGAGCTGCTTGGAAGGTATCCCAGGCAAGTTCAAAGAGCAATAGCCTTAACGTCTGAGCAAGACAAAAGCTTCCACAAGTAAAAAGCAGAATTGGGGGGGGGGGTGAGAAATAACATAAGTCTGAATAGAAAGCTGAGAATAAAATTCTTGCAAACTGGAGAATATTGTGTAAGTATAATCTTATAAGCTTCTTTGGCGTAAGCACAAAGAAAAGCTTTATTTCTGTGCTGCAGTGGCATGTATTCAACCATCTGTGAACTTTTTCAGATGGGACATTCCCTCTTTCCCCTCCTGCTGCAGTCCACTGACCCCCACCCCTATTGTTCCTACCACTCTGCTGAGCAAGGTTTGAAGCCCTCCTCCAGCCTGTGGGTTGTTCCTCCAATTTGTGGCTCTACCACTGGAGAAAGATACATTAAGCTGGAAGAAGACTCCACTGGCTGAATTGGGCTCCCTGGAGGATGGCTGGATCACCCCAGTGCCATGTCAACTAAATTATTAAAAATGGCCACAACTCCCACCCACCCCAATTCCATAGCGGAGCTACTGCTTTCCCTGTATATGTTGACTTGCAGATAAAAGAGCCAGTTCTCACTTTATTAGAATGGGTGGCAAAGTTGCCATTCTCTTGTAGCTCCGCCCAGTACCATTCTACTCAAGAGATACTGCAGAAAAGACCAGTCAACAAAGTAGCTTCCCATACCAGCATCGCCTACCACTCTGCTCCCATAAGTCCTTTACACCCTTATCTGTGGGGTGAGTTACAAAACTTGCTTTTGACTGTGGGTTACAACCTCTTGTAAGAGTCAGCCCATATTTATAAGTCTGTCTTATTTTATGCAATCTCTCTGAGCTGGCATCTCTATTGCGGTGTGCAAAAGAAACCCAGTATTTCCTTATATTCTTGAATCCCAATATCAGTAAGGTATTCTGATTCAGTAAATATTCGGGAAACCCAATTTTTTTTGGCTCCATTATATCCTATGGGGGCCATTATAGTCAATGGTCCCCATAGGGTATAATAGACAATCGATCTGCGGGAATCTGGGGCTTGGAGGTATGTTTTTTGAAGTAGAGGCACCAAATCTGCAGCATAGTTGCAGATCCTCAAAAAAATTTTTTTCAAAAAGATAGGTTCAGGTGGTCCAATTCTATGGGCCCCAGAAGAATGGGGGAAAGCATTTAAAGGGATTGCAGTCTCTTTAAATGACTTCTCCAAGCCATGCAACTCCTCAGTGAGTGAACTGCAAAGGCATTTAAAGGGCTCGCAGTCCCTTTAAGCACCTCCATGCAGCGACTTCACCCAGAAGGCATTTAAAGGGACTGCGAGCCCTTTAAATGTCAAAATTCACTTGCCATAGAATCGCACAGCTTGGAGAAGGCATTTAAAGGGACCTTGATCCCTTTAAATCCCCTTTAAATTTAGCTATTCTGTAGTCCCAAAAATCAGGATTTTCAGGGCTTGGCCATTTCGTATAGCCAAAATGCAGCCCCAATTGAAAATTGGCTTTAAAAATACCAAAAATACCAAAAAAGCAAGGTATTTTTCCGGCTCAGTTTATGTTGAATGCACACCCCTAGTCTCCATGCTATCAATATTCTAGTGTGTGTGTATATGTGTGTGTGTGTGTATACACACACACACTCTTCCTAGTGTGAACAGGGGAACTTCAGAGTTCACCATCACTCATGTTATTCCAATCAATGCACTTCTACTAATCGGTGTAAAAGCTTCAATGTGAGATGACATCATCATGCAGTAAAGAAAAACCTATTAAAAACCTTCAGCTAATGTCAGCTGATAGCAGGTCCCAATTTCCTAATCTACACCATGACATCATTGTTTAATTATGTCTCAGGGCACACTAAAGCCTTCCTTCTATGGCTGGCATTAATCATTGTTCCACTATCACTTTTAAAATCAGCTCCAGCAGAGGTTGCCCAGGTCTGTTCACCCATGTCCTTGTTCCTTGAATATCTGGCAACATTCCAATTAAGCCAGCAAAACTATTTAAACGGGATCATTCATAATAAAATGCTACGTGACTAAGCTGCACCTGTAAGATAAGCAATGTATATTCTCATCCTCAGACCCATTAAAGGAGAAGGATGGACACAGGGGAAGCACACATTGCTGACCCTACCATAGTGAATCAAAGCTGTCCAGAGTAATAAGATATTAATATATGGCATTTTTGTTTCATTTTAAGGATATACAATCCTCCTGAATCTCCATGGCCTTAACAGGAAGATTAAAAAAACAGTCATTGTAAAGAAATTTTAGTTTTATTATTATCACTACCACAATACAAGGATTTTTAATTGATGATACAGAAAACATTTGGATGGGGGGAAAATATAATTTTAAGAGTTAGGATCCCCGTCCCCCCCGTCCCCCCGAAGCAAGAAGAGGAAAAAAGGCAGTTCTCAGTACTAAGGGGGAAAATGTTTAGTACGAATAGCTAAGACAATGCAACAAAATCAGTAAAATAATTCTTCTGTCTATGTTACCATCTAGGTTGCGGATACTCATTATCTTAACCCCTAACAAATATATTTGATGGAAGGGAAGGTTTTTTTCACTTATCATGAAGCTTCCTTTCTCAGTGGTTCAGCTAGTGGGACAGTCCGTACAGATGGGATAAGCTCATCCACCAATTACAGGGTCGGCTCCAAGCTTTGATCCAGGTGGGGAGGGGCTTATCCCCTGGAGGCTCTCCCAGTCATGCACAAGCCCAGTGAACCCCATCTGGAAATTGCGAGAAGGAAAACACCTCTCCAAACCAGAGAGACTAACTTCCGGACCAGAGAGACTAACTCAACACAACAACTTTAACCAACAAACAGATATCATAACCCACAGAACACTAGAGTAGCAACTGTCTAAGAATAGAAACTGGGGACATAGGATAAGAAACCCCCTTTCTCAGCATTCTCTTAGGTTACTCAGCAAAACTTCAAGACTTCCAACATTCCCTGCAAACGTGTGAAGTGACAAAAAAAATCACAACTGGGCGGGCCAGACTGTCCCACTCCTGAACCACCAAGAAAGGAAGCTTCACGGTAAGTGAAAAAAACCTTCCCTTCTCCAGTGGTTCAGCTAGTGGGACAGTCCGTAAAGATGGGACATGTAAAAGCAGCTTGCCCCAAGGGAGGGAGAAGCTTCCCCGTTTACAGGGCGTGTTGCAAGACCCTACGACCAAAAGCCGCTTCTGCTGAGGCCAGCTTGTTCACCCTATAATGCCTGGTAAATGAATGGACAGAATTCCATGTGGCAGCTTTACAAATTGCCTCCAGAGAGGGAAACAAACGATATGCCACTGAAGTCGCGGCTCCCCTTAAGGAATGAGCCACGATTCCTTTAGGCGGCTCTAGGCCTTTGGTTTTGTAAGCCAAAAAGATGCAACCCTTATTCCATCTACTTAAGGTGGGTGCGGATATCTGGTTTCCCATCGAGGACTTTCTGAAAGACACAAAAAGAGTTTCTGACTTCCTCCACTCCTTAGTTCTATCAATATAGAAACTAAGAGCCCGTCGCACATCCAGACAATGTAACTCCCTTTCTTTATCATGAGTAGGATTAGGGCAAAAGTTGGGTAGGATCACGTCCTCTGTCCTATGGAAAACTGAGTTCACCTTTGGTATGAAGGCAGGATCTAAACGAAGAACCACCTTATCTTTATGGAATACACAGAGATCCCTATTAACTGAAAGGGCTCTGATCTCTGACACCCTGTGCGCCGAGGTCATGCTCACTAAAAATAAGGTTTTGAACGTCAGTTCCTTAAGGGAACATGAGGCCATAAGTTCAAATGGCGCCTTGCACAACACCTGCAACACTGTATTTAAGTTCCAGGTAGGAAAACGACGTATCTGTGGAGGGTTGAGTAGGGAAGCCCCTCTCAGAAACCTTTTCACGTAAGGATGATGGAGTGACCTCCCATGGCTAACCCCCTGGACAGCTGAGATGGCTGAAGCCTGCCTCCTTAGGGTGCTAGTGCTGAGGCCTTTATCTAAACTGTCCTGCAAAAAACGCAGATTGGGACCTACTTTCACCCTAAGAGGATCTACCTTGTTCTCCACACACCAAGAGTGAAATACTTGCCAGGTGGCATTGTAAACCGTTAGTGGATGTCTTTCTGGATGCTAGCATGGTAGAAACAAACTTGTCAGGGTACCCCACTCCCACTAGCACCTCCCGCTCAACCTCCACACTGTGAGTCTGAATATGTCTGAACATGGATGCCTTGTTATGCCTTGTACTAACAAGTCTGCCCGATTGGGAAGTTCCCATGGTTCTTGTATCGATAGCTTTTTTAGTTCTGGAAACCACGGTCTTCGTGGCCAAAAGGGAGCTATCAGGACCACTTCCGCCTTTTGTTGACGTACTTTTTAGATCACCCTGTGTAGAATCGGCTGCTACTTGGTGTGAACTTCACACTCTGGTCCCGCCCTGACGATTCACATAAGCCTTTGCCGTAATATTGTCCATCTGGACCAGCACATGTTGACCTGACAACAGGGAGGCAAACTTCTGAAGGCCCAGTTTTATCGCCCTCAGCTCTAAGAAGTTGATACTCCTGATAGATTCTTCCTGGGACCATTTGCCCTGAACCATCTGCCCTCCTGAGTGGGCACCCCACCCTGATAGGCTAGCATCTGTGGTCATCAAAATCCTGGAGGGGTCCCTTAGGGATAACCCCTATTTGAACAACAGTGGATTCAGTCACCATCTCAGCTGTAGGCGCACTTTCTCTGGAAGTTGCACCAATTTGAATCTCTTGTGTGCTATTGCATTCTGAAAGGGTAACAGGAATCTCTGCAGGGGTCTGGTGTGAAACCTCGCCCATTGCACGATCTCTTGGCAGGACACCAGCATCCCTAACAGTTTGGCTAGTGTCATGAGCTCCGTCTTGGTCTGTTGCAATACTACTGTCAACAGGGATCGAATCTTCTGCTCCCTTTCCTGAGAAAGGAAGACCCGATCCCTGATGGTGTCTATCTCTACTCTCAAATGACTTTTCTCCCTGTTGACCACAAACCCATGCTCTTCCAACGTGTGCACTGTGATCTGGGAAACATTCACACTCTCCTGAAACGGCGTAGCCTTGAGAAGAATGTCATCAAGATAAGGAAACAGTACGACACCTTTCAGACGAAGAACTGCTACCAGTGCCACCAACACTTTGGTGAACACCCTCGGGGACGATTTCAACCCGAAGGGGAGGGCCATGTATTGAAAGTGCCTCCCCGCATATGCAAAACAAAGAAATTTCCTGTGCTCTGGGTAAACTGGAATATGAAGATATGCCTCCAATAAGTCTATGGAGGACAGGAAGTCCCCTTTCTGAATGGCCAGGAGAATGGAACAAAGGGTCTCCATTCTGAACTTCCTGTCTCTTATGTGTCGATTCAACCATTTTAGATCCAGAATCGCCCTTGTGTCCCCATTTTTCTTCGGAACCAAAAAGAATATTGAGTATACTCCTCTTTTCTGATGACAAGCCAGGACACTCTCTATTGCCCCAATGTCCAGCAAAGACTGGATGGCTGCTTGCATCTGTTGATGTTTTAAGTGGTCCCTGGGTTGTGCTATTTGAATGAAATGTTCTTGGGGTTTGGAAGAAAACTCCAGCTTGTAGCCGTGAGTTACAGTGTCCAGGACCCACTTGTCTGTTACAGTTTGGTGCCAATGCGTCGCAAACAACTGCAACCTTCCCCCAATCCCCAAAAGAAACCATGTGCCTAGATAGTCATGCTGAAGTCCCCTTCTTGGGGTTCTTATTCGAGGGCTGGTCTCCCTTATTGTGGGTAAAGGGGCAGTTTAAGATTTCCACTGTGATAAGACCTGATAAAATCCTGCTTTTTGGAAACAAATTTCTCAAGTGTTTAACAGCCTGCCTTCTGGAATTCTAGGCAATAGACTGACTTCTATAATGACAGATTATTAGACACACTTTCCTGAGCTGTAAAACCATTTTGAAAGTCACCTCCCTTGAACTAGGTTGTTTCAGCTCTAGATCTGACTTAAATCTTCCTGTCATTATACTACTGCCAAATTGATCTTCATTGTGCTTTCCAGAAGTCATAAGCTGCTCTGGCGAACAATGACCCTGCCGTGGATGCCCTAAGAGAACCCGAAGGGGCCTCAAAATTTTTTCTAAGTGCCTGTTCAATGCGCCTGTCAGAGTGGTCCTTTGGCATCCCATCTGCATCCATGGGTAGCATAGAGTTGGAGGACAGACTGGTAATTGGATCATCCACTGTGGGTAGCTTCAGATGTTTGGAAGCTTCTGGCATAAAAGAATAAAACTTAGAAAAAAGATGGTGATTAGCCTTGGGTTTGGCAGTTTGTTCCCATTCAGCCTTCATTATATTATAAAAGGATGCAGGGAGGGGCAGCCTTTTCTCCCTGTTTTGGCATCAATTTGCCTACTTCTGACTGGAACTCTGAGTCTTGTTCAATAACATCCTTAGGTTTGGACGTGTGGTCTAAGGTCCTGAGTACCTTGGGTAGGAGTTTAGAATATAACCCTTGAGGGGAAAGTGTGGATTGGACCAAAGGCATTACTTCCTCTGTTTCCTCAGACAGTTCCCCTAATTCCTTTTCTGAAGTAGGGACTGAGGACTCTGAATCCCTTTCCAAGTGTTCCATGAGAGGACTGAGATTTTTTAGAGGAATTAGCTCTCCTGTGTTTGGATCTTGGGGGAGAACTAGAACTGCTGGAGGACACGTCTTCCCTGCTCGGTTTGGACCTCTTGGTTGTTCTGCCCCTTCCCCATGAAGGTCCAGCAGGACCAGATCCCTTAAAGGTATCATGCAACATTTCCTTAAATTCCTTTCCCATCTCTGTCCTGAACCAGCTCATCAGTTCAGCTTTCTCAGCTTCTCTAGAATCTACTTCATGAAACTCCATTGCTTCTGCGAGGCTAAGGAGACAGACAATCTTGGGAAACTCCATTCACTAAGTAGGCTGTCCCGTGAGGTTTCACTTTTGGCTTGGTCAGCCATCTCACAATTCCTGTAAAGGAAAGTGAAACAAACTCCATAAGGGAACTAAAATGGCCACCGCCATAATTTTTTCTCCGCCTAAACTCCTAAGGAACCAGGCACTAGCTAACCCTGTCCATAGGGGAAGAGTAAGTGCATCCCTGCATATCCTGGCCAATCCAGGGAACTCCCCTGTAAGCAGATTTATGGCCCCTTAAGCTAGCAATGCAGGGTGGGAAAAGGCATGGGATGAAGGGTTCACCCCACCCACCTCCTCCCGGGCATCTGGAAACTGTGGCTGCTCACCCAATCTGCCTTCCCTCCTCACCCCGGGTCCATCCCCATCGGAGAGGACCACAAGGGGCCCGGGGAGACTCACCGCAGCATTGTTTAAAGCCATCTCTGCAGCTGATCGCCGTTTCCGGGAGCCACTCAGGGGAACAAAGCTGCTCCCGTCGCCGGGAAAAAGGCTGACTCGACTGCACACCCAACAAGGTTTCAAGGGGCAGTCCCTCCACCCCAGGAGTGGGTAAGGCCAGTGGGAGTCTAGTGAGAGTGGCCGAGAAACCTCCACGGTAGCCGGGGACCTCTCAGCGCCGAACGTGCCCTCCTTCTCCTTGTCGCCAAAACGAAAGCACCCTCTCAGGTGCCTGCGGCGTTCTTTTCTTTCTTCCTTCTATCTTCCATCTTCGCTGCGCTAAAGAGCACTGCTGAAGCATGTCAAGCAGCGCCGGAAAGAACTGGGGATAAGCCCCTCCCCACCTGGATCAAAGCTTGGAGCCGACCCTGCAATTGGAGGAGGAGCTTATCCCAACTGTACGGACTGTCCCACTAGCTGAACCACTGGAGAAGTAAACTACATTGATGTCAATGGAACTCAACTGCAAGTACATGTGTACACATATTTTTAACTCTTCAAGTACAAAAGCTCAAAGCAAACAAGAAAACATTAACACACACATGAAACAGACAAATGCAGGATTCATAAAAATAAATGAATAATACAACATGCTCAAACCACATTACAGGA
>NW_015164193.1:1020822-1036604 GCF_001447785.1 Gekko japonicus
CCTACACGAGACCCACCCGGGAATCGTGAGGATGAAAGCGCTGGCCAGAAGCTATGTGTGGTGGCCAGGAATGGACAGCAAAATCAAGGCCTGGGTACAGCATTGTCAGGTCTGCCAGGAGACACACCCCAAACCTCCAAGGGCTCCCGTTCACCAGTGGGATTCTATCCACACACCGTGGGCACAGGCGCATTTGGACTTTGACAGCCCGTTCCAGGGACAGTTGTTCTTTCTCCTGGTCGGCTCCTACACCAAGTGGCTGGAAGTCATGCCAGTCGCATCTACCTCATCCCACGCAGCCATCTGGGCCCTGAGACAGATTTTTCGTACACATGGTCTACCGGACATGGTCATGACTGATAACGGCACCGCCTTCTCCTTGGGAGAGTTCAAGGAATTCCTGGACCAGAACCTCATCAGGAACATGCGGTCTGCTCTGTTCCACCTGGCTACAAATAGACAAGCCGAGCAAATGGTGCAGACGACCAAGGACGTGCTAAAGCGGCTCACTCAAAGGGACTGGGACCGATGGCTGTCTGTCTTTTTGTTCGGCCATTGGGTGACCCTGAGTGCGTCCACCAGCCACAGCTCTGTGGAACTCTTAATGGGCCGCCGCCTCACGATGCAACTGGACCGCCTGCATCCAGACCAAGCCCCAGAATTGCGCCAATCTCCGGTGAGCCAGGATCCCCCCAGAGGTTCTTTCCAGGTAACCCTGTCTTCATGCAGAACTATTCCAGTGGCCCCACGTGGATCCCAGCAAAGATTACCCAAGTCACCGGACCCCTATTGTATGAAGTATTGATGGATGGGGGCCAGTTTCTACACAGACACATTGATCAGCTCCGCCGCTGCTTGCTGCCCATGTAGCCGGACTTCTCTTTCACCAAGGAGGAAGATGATGGCCAGGAAACATTGCTGCTGCTGCCACTGCTGACCAAGAACAGGCACCCTGACAATAGTGAGCAGCTGGATTGCTGGGAAGAGGAAGGCCTTGCACGGGCCTCTACGGGCCTCCCAGACTCTGTTCCCGATGCACAGGACTCCAGTGTAGTTCCTGCTTCACCAAGCCTGGCTCCAGTGTCGTCTCCACCCCCACAGGAGCTCTGACAGAGGGAACGTCGCAAGCCAGTGTACCTTGAAGACTATGCCTGCGAGGGGAGGGGTGTTATGTATTGGGACTGAATCATTCCAGGTATGTCACACCAGAGACTGGTTAAGCTTGGAGCACAAGAAAAATAGCCTACCAGGACTCTGGAAGTAACCAGTCAAGTAGTAATGTTATGTAAATAGCCTATCATTGGGAGTGGGGTGTGTTTGGGTGTGGCAACTGCATGCTATTTAATAGCGCTGCGGCTCTGGGGTCTTGTCTTGCTCTTACTGAAATCACAAATAAAGTTGAGCTGATCACTAGCCTCGAGCCTGTTCATCCATGGAACCAACTATTTAACATATTGGCAGTTAATGGTCATTTGAACATATGAAGCTGCCTTACAAAACACAACTATCGGTTCATCTAGCTCATCTAGCCACCCAGACAATCTGGCTAGAGGGTCTAGAGGCTGTGGTTGGCTGGCTGAAGCACAGCCGGTTGAAACTAAATCCATCAAAGACAGAGGTCCTGTGGCTGAGCTGGGGAGATCCCAGGTTGGGATGCCAACTTCCAGCCCTTGACGGTGAGTCATTAAAACCAAGGCGACTTGTGAAGAGCTTAAGAGTGATTCTGGATGCCTCCCTTTCAATGGAGCCTCAGATCACTAACGTTGCCAGACAGGCATTTTTCCATCTGCGCCAAGTTCAGCAACTGATTCCCTTCATGTTTTGCCCCAACTTAGCCACAGTGATCCATGCAATGATCACCTCCAGACTAGACTACTGTAACTCACTCTATGCAAGGCTACCCTTGAGACTGACCCGGAAACTTCAACTGGTCCAGAATGTGGCTGCACATGTGCTTACATGTGAGACAACTTGAGCACCTTGTACTGTATGATTGATTGCTTTATCAGGTTTTAGCTGTTTTAATTATTGGCATGTGTGCCTCATCTGTAAGCCACCCTGAGCCCGCTTGCGGGGAGGGCGGACTATAAATCGAAAAAGTAAATTAAATAAATAAATTACAAGCACTCCACCTAGAGCCCATATACAACCGGTGCTCCGCCAGCTGCACTGGCTCCAAGTTGAACACCGGATCAGATTCAAGGTTTTTTATTTATTTATTTTTTATTTATTGTTACACTTATATCCCGCCGTCTCCGCCAGCGGGCCCAGGGCGGCTTACAAATAAGGGCAACATGTGCCACATAAAACATTAAAAACAGAGTAAAATCAACCATAGTTAACAATGATAAGGTGCTCAAAGATGTTACCAATTTAATCAGATCAATCGACTCAGATGGTGACCTATAGATGTACCCAAAGCCCGCTTTGGTTCTAGCCTTCAAAGTCCTACACCGTCTGGGACCAATGTATCCTCAGGACTGTCTCTCCTGGTACGTTCCCCAGAGAGCATTGTGCCCTTATGAACAACGATCTTCTGGTGGTCCCCGGCCCAAAAAACATGTCTTGCCTCAACCTGGGCCAGAGCCTTCTTGGCCCTGGGCCCAGTCTGCTGGAATGCTCTTCCAGATGAGATCTGGGCCCTGCAGAACCTGATACAATTTTGGAAGGTCTGTAAAACGCAAATGTTCCGCCAGGCTTACAGCTGAGGCAGCAAAGTTTCCATCTAACTTGGCCTCCCCCAACACCCTCACAGCCATTCACTGCACTGTGTTTCAGCATTTTAGAAACACACAGCTTGCACAATCTCACCTCGTTAAATTGTGTTAGTGCCTATGTTGCCATCTGATTTTATTTTTGACTGCTATCATGTTAAATTGTTTTATTAATTATGATATTGTTTTAACTCATTGTTAGCCACCCTGAGCCTCACGGTGCAGGGGAGGGCAGGCTAGAAGTCTCATAAAATAAATAAATAATAAATGAATTGGTACTGTCTTGTCCAACAGGCAGCAACTCTCCAGGATCTCAGGAAGAGAAAGATCTTTCCCAACAGCTGTTACTGAGATCTTTTAAACCAGAGGTAGCAGGGACTGAATTTTGAGACTTTCTACATGCAAGGCATGTACTCTACAAGTGAGTCACTGCCACTCCTTCGGAACTACTTAAGACCCAAACATATGAAACCCTTTTCCTATTGCAATAGTTCCCTTCTCAGTACAAATCATCTCCATAAATACCAGGAAGTCATCCTATACCACCTTAAGGACTTATTGCTCTACTGTCAACTAATCACAAATAAGTAAAAGGTAAAGGTTTCCCTTATCTCCTTTTAGAAAAAAAACGAAAAGCAAGTTTCCAGGGAAAAGCTGCATTTTTCCATTAGATATATATTAAAATAAAAACCAAAATGGTGCAAAACAAGCCAATTAATCCTGTTCACTTCACCTGTTTTTACTGCTGTGAAACGGTACAGTGTCATTCCTTGTCTATGACATTTTTAACTACTTAGCATGTTTGTAATAACCTTTAAAGGAACATCAACCTGATCCAATAAAGCCAGGAAAACTTAATTTAATCCAAATTGCTCTTTGAATTCAAAAAAGACTTTATTCGCTTAATATGAGGGTGCTATCTAAATTGGCTTCCAGGTTCTCATAATCAACGTTTTGCAATCACTATAAATCTTACTGTGTTATTTTTCCCAATTAAAGTTTTTTTTACAAGGCATTAAATTAGGCAAAGAGGATTATAGTATCAAAACCAATGGCATGAAGCATTAGTTTTACTTTGCATCAAATGGACTGGGGTATGTCACATACAAAAAAATTAGATGTCAGATTAAATGTACAATTAAGGATAGTCAAAGTAAATATTATAATATCCCATATCAGAAATCGGTGACATTCCTTACAAGTACACATTAAAGAAGAAAAAAATTAAAATGTTGGCATTACAGGCATTTTACTGTGACTAATATAGCCATCCAATTGTACAATTTGGTTTTATAATTCTTGTTCTTTTCATTGTCACATGGAAATGCAGCAAGCATCAATATTATGTTTTAGATCAAAACAGGAAACATGATCTTCAGTCATATCTATTTCATAATGCAACCCCCGGTTTCTTATTTAGTTACCTGATGTCACAATGTTGCATTTCAAATTCAAATAATCTCTGAGTGACAAAAGTTTAAAAACCCTGCATTTTTATTACTCTAATACAAAGATTATAGAGAAATCAACACTACAATGTTAATACTTCAAATGCTGTCTGATGGGACAGGCCACAGAATTTGGTTTACCAAACCAACTTGCTACAATCCTACATGTGATTTTCCCCGCCTCAACATAAATTTACAGTACCTGGTCTGACTGACAAGTCTAATCATTACCCATCAGAGGGAAAAAAATCAAATTCAATATGAATTGAAAATGATGATCCATCTTACCTGAAAGTGCAAAATTATGGTCCATATTAATCCCAAAGTCAATTTGGGATTCCCGTCTGTTATGTCATCATTTCTGATGTTTACCAATTTAACCTGCCAATTGTAAAAGAAAAAAATGCAAAATACTTAAAACAAATGAGCACAAAACATGTATCCTGACTTTCATATGGCACTGTGCATCTTTGGAAGGATGCTGTGGAATGATCAATAATCTTAACAGAAGGGCATAAAGAAAACATTTGCAGCTCTGCTCATATCTACCACATGTTGGTTTTCTTAAGAGGCAGAAATAGCTTTGTTATGTGTATACTTAAGAGACAGTGCAGGTACAACAAATGCATGTATGTAAGAGACCATGAACAGATCATGGGGACACCAAATTGCCAATGGTCCCCACCATGTATACACTGGATTGGGTCCAGCCAACTTTTTCACCCTTCTTGTCCTCTATACTATAGCCCACATTCAACATTAGTTTTGTACATGCAAGTCCCATAATCCCCAGAATAGCTTTTTTCCCCAGTGGACCCCTCCTTCCATTTTCTCCAACAGAAAGCTAGTCGAGATCTAACCAGCATGCTGCATAATGCAAAAAAACTTTGCTTTCATGTAGTGTGGATTTAACTAATCTTGTGCCTGATGCTAAAACAGAACATCTCTCCAACGAAAGGAGGAGGAGGAGGACATTGGATTTATACCCCGACCTTCACTCGGAGTCTCAGAGTGGATTACACTCTTGTTGTCTTCCTCGCCCCACAACAGGCATCCTGTGAGGTAAGTGGGGCTGAGAGAGGTCTCAGAGAACTGCTAGAGAGAACAGCTCTGCGAGAACTGTGGCTGATCCAAGGTCACCCAGCCTTATCTTGCCACTACTCCTACTCTCTGCACTGAGAATTACTCAGCTGCATGAGAATATCTGACAATTAAAACCAAACCAAACAAATTATATTCATCTGTTCATTGATAATGCCAATAATAATAAAATAATAATTAGCACAGTGACAGCTCTTTGAGGAGTTGTACACACACACTAACCAATTTAAGACATTAAATATATTCCTGAAGATTAAGAATTAAGCTTCTGTTGCATTTATAACTTACACAGCCTCTAATTTATATAGAATTTCACAAATACTTTGGGAACCCTATTATTAGTTAAGCTTATTTGCCCTATAATTTGGCTACTGAATGGAGTCCCTGGCAAATGAAAAGCTTAAGATGCTGGCAAAAATATATCTAGACATGTTATTTGGAAGGCAGTATTAGAACTAAAAGGACCTGTCCTTTTCTGAACTTAAAGTATTATTACAACTGTTTTTAAAGGAAATTTAATTCACAATTACAATATTTAAGTAAGAGGAAAAGCTTAATTATCTCTTCCCAAAACGTTACAGAATTTTTTTCTACCAAAAATACAATACATTTTCCTATGCTCTGTATCTTCCTACTTACCAAATCCTGGTGGTGTGGGGGGGAGAGATACAAGAAACAAAAAAAAAGGAATCTCAAGGATACACAGAGATGAATAAATTTATTATGAGTAAATGTGATTTGAGTCAAGAAATGCTTCCCCAGGGGCAACTAAATTAATTTCTTCTTCTGATCAAGTGTACTTATCAGACAGCACATAAGAATATTTAAGCAGTTCCTCTAACAAAACTGATTTAAGTAGCCTCTGAGGAAGCGCCTCTCAACTCGTATCATGTTGGGCCTTAATAAGCTTATTGGTTTCAGTGCACCTTTGATGTTTACCCTCTTTCTTGTTTCTTCTTAGCTACTGCCAATTCCTCCACAACTGTTCGACATCTCCAAACCCACAGTTATTTTATCTGTCTAGAATGTTTTAATCCTACCCTTCCTCCAAGGAGCTCAAGGCAGCATGCGTCTGATCTTGACAATAGCCTTGTGAGACAGGCAGACTCTCTCAGCCTAGACTGGCCCCAGGTCATCCAGTGAGCTTAATGTCAGGGCCAAATCAGTCATGCCTATTTCTACAGCTCCCCACACTTTTTCAGACTTCAATCTCAGGAACATAAGGTCTCAGTCCAAATTTGAATTACGGTGTGTGGGGACAGGAAAGCTCATATTGAAATAATGCTGTTCATCTTTAAGGTGCCACTGGACATTTGTTTTATCTTAAGGTGCCACTGGACATTTTTATTTTTTATCCTAACATGTAGGGATGAGATCTTTGCTGGTTAGTCTAGAGAAGCAATCCCCTTTGCTGTGTCATTCCTACTATCTAGTTTTGACTCAGTTCTATGAGCCTCCCAACCAGATCTGGGATCCATGTGGATGAAGGGAATATGTAACAAGACTCAACCATACACTTTTTGAGCACAGATGATGCAGTCCATTAGGAATCATGCAAAAGCATGGCTCATCTTTCCATGTCTACTTTTAATAGACAGTAGCATAATCAAATCAATAAGAACATAATTGCTATGATGTCCTGTATCTGTTTTTCCCTAGTAGACATGTAGCTTAGAAATTTTAACAATGGGGGGAAGAGGGTCAGAATACACTAGAAAATCAGGAAAATATATCCATTGACCAGAGAATATGAGTATATTTCATGAGAAGGAATATATCTCCTATTCTATATGCCAGTTACTCCTATAGGAACAACATGCCCGTCCAAAGAGCACAGCTGAGTAACTTTACTACATAACCTACAAAAAATCATTCTTTTAAAACAATGTTTCCATACCTGCCGTTTTTTCAAATAATCAAGTGCAATTTGTACATTCTGTAGTCTGTGAAAACGCATCCGACCTTTCTCTCTGGGCTAAAAACAGAAAATGAAGGCTGTGAGACGTTCTGCAGCAGAAATTCTACTAATTAAAAGCCAAAACACTGAAACATTTTTATAATTTCCTGCTTAAAACATTTCAAAGCTCATATTTGAAGTAAATTTCACAAAGAGTTGTTTGTATGTATCCTAATATCTCTGCAGGAAAGCAGTACTGGTTCAAAATCTATACGTCCTACCTTCCCCCACCCCCAAACACACTTCATTTTTGTTCAAGTTTGGAAATATTAAATAATGGACAGAATAAACTAAATTCACAATGACAAGGCCCACATGAAAAGATTTATATATCACCCCTGCTATGATGCAGTACACTAAAAACAAGAGAGCTATCAAAATACAAAAAAACATCAGGTTCATACTATAATAGAACAACATCAAATTCAGTTCCACTCCCTGAACAGCATGTTCACATACAGAACATTTAGAATATCGCCATTTAAACTTGGTTAATTTATTACAAAGCTAGACAGGAGTGGCTCACTTCCTGTCAGACTCGGGCATTTGACCAACTGTACTTGTTGTATTTTTACCTGTTGTGTTTTTACCTGTTGTATTTTTACCTATTGCATTTTGACTTGATGTATTTCGCTTGCTGCTTGCACCCTGCCATTTTTTTAGCTTGCTCTCTGTTCCCTTATCGCTTGCCCTCACCTGCTACTGCATTCCTGAGGGGGGAGTGAGTGTTTGTAGTAATTTAGGGAGGCTAGCTTTGGTACCTCTTCTATGGGGCCTCAAGACATCTTTCACATGAGAAATGTCCTTGAAGTAAAGTCTGTGCCTGGCTAGATGTTGATCTTTCATGGTCTTTGTAGCAATACTGATGTGGATGAATGGAATTTTGGAGTTGTACCTATATGTTGCTTTCCTGCCTTTGCACCTCAGTCCTAACAAAGTATTTGAACCTGCAGCATCTCAAATCTCCAAACAAAACAGTCACTGAAGAAAGTGTGTGTGGAGAGTGAGCTGACTGGGAACCTGACACTTTCTGCTGTAAACCTGGTGAGATTCAGTTCAATTCTGACTCAGCAGAGCGGGGAATACAGCAGAACAAGGTAATCCAAATAAAGGGTGGGGTCCAGTGCTTCTTTTCTACTAGTGAAAGGATACTTCCATCAATGGGGGGGGGGGACTTTCAGCAATTCCACCCTTACACTACAAATCTCAATTTTGTGCCCAATGCTGTTCTTAGAGGTATCCTAAACCCCAGAGTGAGTGTCGGGATGGTCACTGTGGGCTGGGGGGGACAGTCATTTCTGCAAGCAGAGCTCCACTCACAGTACACTGGATCCAACCCACTGGGCTTTATGCTTTACTCTACTTGTATAAATTTAAATGAAAGGTTTTTTCATAACTGGCTGGAAGACATACAGCACAGTTATAAATTTGACTGTAAAATTTACCTTCTTTGATAGTATGTTTTCCAGGCAAAGTTAACCACATTGAAGTCCAATTATCTTCAACCAGCAAGTTCGGTGTGCAATTAAATGTCTTCCCTCACTTAAATTATTGGTCCTTAAAACTGGTTAACTTTGACTGGGATTGTAACCTATATTAGCAGTTTAAATGTGGTCATGCTCCAGAAATTTTTAATTTAAACACTGAAGTTATTTAGCAAGACTCACTAGAAACAATTCATTCCACAAAGCTTGCTTTTTAAGACTCCCTCAAACTTAACAAGCAGTTTGGAACTATGGTACAAGAATTTATTAAAAGGAAGTTTGGATTGACCTAAGAAAGCTTTCCCTATTATATCAACTTCCTCTCCAAAATGCTTTCAAAGTCCAAAAAGACACAAGCAAGATTTAAAAGGTATTTGGACTTTCAGTCAATTAAGTTTCTTCAAGCGACCCCTACCAAACGATCCCAATGGTCACATATGCCCCTGGATCACATTCTTTGTGAGCAAACTTTCATTATGCAAACTCTACTAGCTGCTCTGATGAACCCCAACACTAATTCTCCTGATATGAATAGAGGTTAAGGGACTCCAGAATGCACTCAATATTTGCATTTTTTCCCTCAGAGGAATCAGTGTCAAGTACAGAGCCTAAGGGCTCTTTTCTACAATTCATAAACCCAGGCTTGCCACTGAGCACAGCTCACTGCCAAATGGACCTATATGACCCACATACTTGCATTAATATTCTACACTGTGAAGTTATGCCTATGCATACACCTAAAATACTTAGTGTGAAGTAGCCTATATGGCCAGTTCCTAGGTAGCACAAACATAGAAAATTTCACATTAGAATTAGACATGTACATGAATGTTTCAGGAAAGACTTATGATCAGAATACTGTGGCTCCCAGCACTTCCTGCTCATTCACCTATTCGCAGATGCCCAATTATAGTGTTACTTTTTGCATATGTATTATAATCACATAAATTAGCAGCACTAGAAAGAAGAGCACATCAGGGAGAATAATTTAGAATCCATTCACATACATTATTTCTCATATATAATTCCAAGCAACATCCATTATCACAAACTGTGCAACTTTTGCTTTAGAACTGCATACAAAACTGAAACGATGCATGAAAAAAGCTAAACACATTGTTAAGGAAAGAAACAAGAAATTATATACAGCATGATCATGATAAACAAAGCAAAATTACATGCAGTTAGCATAAAATCATAAACAGGAAGAATCACACTAAAAAGGCATCAATTGCTTAGTCATCAGAGAACAGCTATGAGAAAGTAGGTAAATACATGTCCCCCTATGATCCAACCATTAATGTCCTTCTTCCTGACTTCAGATTTTTCACAAGCTTTTGCAATGGGCTAAAGCATGATACAGCACAAGTAACACCTGCAGCTAAGCAATGAATATGGGCTCAGACAACTATCTGTGAAATAGATAGGGTTCTCAAGTACCTACCTATGATTCAGCGGGGGACACATGCTTCCCCGCTGGAAGATTCTTGCGTGGAACACAGACGCTGCACTATTCCATCGCCCAGACGTGACGTAGGCACGTAGCTGGGCGACGCTCTGGTAATGGGACTGGAAACTCAATGGTACCATCGACTGGGACTGGAAACTCAATGGTACCATTGCTAGAGTGTCGCCCAGCTACGTGCCTACGTCACGTTTGGGCGACGGAATAGTACAGCGCCTGTGTTTTCCCCGCGGGAATGGTCCCACAAAGAACTATACACCCCCCGCCGAATTAAGGTAAGTACTTGGGAGCCCTGGAAATAGACATGGTCTTATCTATACAAACAATCACAACTGCCCTCAAGCAATTGTTTCTACATTTAACAACTTTCTGTGGCCAGTAGTGTTGTGTGCTGAGAATAATTTACGCACAAATCACACCCCAGTAGAAGGGAGAGCAGTTTGAAAATGAACACAGCTGGGAGGAGGGAGAACAGTAAGCCTTCAATAACCCTCCTCCTAGAAGACTGACAGCTGTCTCCTATCACCTGATTAGCCAGTAAGGAGGAAATTAGCATAGCTTCTTTGGTTCCATAACCAAATTATGGAGCAAGTCCCACAGGCTTAGTTCTGCTAAGAGTGGTTCTTTCATCTAGCATGAGTCACTTCTTTATGTTCTCTCATGGCACAGGAAAACTCTCTGCACTGGAAGGAAGCACCTCTGTTAGTGGAATGGATCAGTGGCACCCAACCCAAGGGTTTCTCACAGCTCAAACATTTTTTGCACATTTATCATTATGAGCCTAATGACAACCAGCTACAGCAATCATGAAAGGTCTGTGAATATGAAATAACGTTACTATGTCCACAGAGTGGAAGCTGTTGCAGCACACTGTTTGGAACAAAAGATGAAAGGTGAAGACAACATGGGAGAAGGCCACACTAAGGCTCCTCTCTACAGCAGCTATTTTAGTTACCAGAACAAGTGGCACTGCAGCAGATGCCTACTCCACTGAAGCAACATGAGTCTTAGATCCAATCTTGGAAAGAAAGTATATACAAATTCAAATGTTATGATAGCATAAATGATGTAGACTGCACATTATAGCCATACAACCTTACTGTGTATATGATTCAAAATATAAGTTTTTTTCTTAAGTGAACCCCATGTTCCTTCAGAATATCATGAAAGTGGCAAGAGGAAACAAGAGAAACACAATTATAAAAGAAAAAAAAATTAACACAAAAAATGAAGTCCAAGCTTTAACAGGCAGTTCAGTAATGATTTACTGTGGTTGTAGAGTCATTCAAGTCAAAGACCACACCCACTACACAGCTAAATTCACTGATTTCAGTGGTCCTAAGTGCTCTTAATTCCAATCCTCACTGGACTGTAATCAAAGGTCTTAGACCAAAAAAAGTGGCCAATGAAGAACAGCTGAAGGCAGAAATCCTCAAAGCAAATAACTTCAGCATAAGTGCTTTAAGGATTGTTCCCAAATATATGATTTAAAATATTTTATATGTTGGGTTGAATAGTGCCAGCTTTACAGCTGATGCAAGGAGGAGGAGGGGACTCTCACCAGATTCCCTTCCTTGCTGAAGCCCATGTGATTTTTGTTCATGTGGATCCCATCAACGCACAGGCTTTTCAGGGGTCAAAACCTATCCTCCCACTTGCAACAACAGAAAGGTTGTTGCGGTCCAAAACAGTATCTGTAGCTAAGTTTTGCAAACTTTAACATAGAGAGCAACATAGTGGGATGCACACACACAAAATTTGGATAATTGGTGCTGAAAAGAAAGATGCTTACAAAAATTCCAGATTCTCAGGAAGTAAAAGATATAATAGGGAAAATATCTTTGAGGCATAGTAACACACACAGAAATTTTGAAATATTTTCTGGTCCTTGCTGTTAAACAAATATCCCAGAACGGTAGTTGCAAGGGCACGCATAGGACCAGACCGCAAAAACTCACATGATTTTAGAAATGGGAATTTTTTTAAAGGAATGAAGGAACCTGTTTGGAACAGATCAATATTCCATGCCTTACTGTTTATAAGCAGCTATTTCCCATCTGGAAAACAGAAGATGTTGTTAAAAGGCTACCTCAGCATCTGCTGCTATAAAAATAAATTGTATAAGAAAGCAACATACATATATCATCTACAAGAATATTTCATCTACTGGGGGGAAAGTTACTATATCTTGAGCCAATTAACTATCTATGGCTCCAATCCACAAACCCATGGAATTCTACGGGATTAAAACTGAATTTGTGCATATCCATCCCATGATAGTTTTGTATCTCCCCTTCCCCCCTTTGGTTTTTTGATCTCTCCAGCTATAGAAATTTTGATTGTAATCTCTTTGAGGCATGGATGTATCATTTTTGCTTACTGTTACTACACTAAACAGCACATACAATAATGGCACTAAATAATTTTCATCATCATTTTAACCCTGAAGTCCTCTACCTTAAATGGTTTGTGGATCAGGTTGCAAGCGATGTAACACAACTACACTGCTATATTAAAACTTAAATTATACAGTTATGAATTATTTGGAATACCATTCATCCATCTTTAACAGAATTACTTGTATATGTGTAGCATAAGTCCTGACCACTGCCATGAAAAAGAATCTGAAAAGTTTTTCATTGTTTCAATTTGCAAATAAGCAGGTAACAAACAATGCACTCCAAACTTCTCCTGTGTGAGCCCCTTGGAAAAGAAGGGAAACTGGGCAAGACACATTCTGTAACTTTCAAATCATTTCAGTGGGTCCACTCCTAACCCAAATCATTGGTACTAAAATTGGTTTTGTTTGTTTTTTCTGTATTAGAGGCATTCCCATAATTTCATCTCTCCCCCCACACAATCCTTTCTAATAAACTACTATACAATAATAGACAAACAGGTTACTAGCAAGTTAGCAATCATCACTCTTCAAATACTAAGTTAGTAGAGTTATGGGGGTCGGCACCTACCCCCTTATCCTCATCCTCCTCATCCTCATGCTGTTCATACGGCCATGCTTCTGTTGAACTCACCAACCGTAAGGTCTTCAAAAAATCTCGCTCCCTTGGCTAATGAAGGTAACAGACAGGAGGCAGGACAGCAAAAGACACAAGACAGACCACAAATGAAGAAAAGAGTATGAACAGAAGAATATAATGAAGGGAGTAAGTGCCAACCAAGCAAGGGAAGTAATGCTCACAGCAAAAGGAAATGACTTCAGAAGGGAGTGTTAGACAATTACAGGTGGAATTGTTTTCCCTCGCTACTTGCAAATTGTGTTCTTTAATAACTAGAAGAAATATTTAGTATCCCACGTTTTCTACAGAAAATTAAGAAAGTAATGACTGAAAACACAAGTGCAATATAGAAAGAGGTGTTATGTTCATCTAAGGGAAACAGCAAAAAATACTGCGAAGAGAGTCAGAAATGACATTATATTCAGTTCTACAATTTTCCTAGATTCCCACATTTATAGGAACATTGAATTGAAGGTAACTCAGTAACCAATATCAATTTACATTTGGAATCACACAGAGGCCTGAGATTACTCAACAAAGACTCACCAAGGTGTCTCCTGAAAGAACTTCTAAGAGAGAGATCAGGTTATGTCCATCTCTCAGGTCTTCATACAGGTCATTCACATGTTTGCGAACCTGTAGAGAAAAGAAAATACAAAGTCAAGATGGTGTCTCTTTTCCAGCAGACTCAAGGGGGATGATTAACTATGCTGTTGTACCAAATACACACTTTTCTATAATATGCATGATTTAGTGAGTTTGTACACAGTACGCTCAGAAATACAAAAACAGCTAGCAGAAGACTATTTTCTCCCAATTTAAAATTTATTCTGCTACATCTCAAGAATGAAAAGAAGAAAGAGTATAGGATGAAATGCTACTTAAAATTAGTATGTCAATTAAAAAAGAAAAAAACTGAACCAAAAATATTATCCAAACCAAATAAAGTTGAGGTGGATCCTAGCCTTACTCTACTGAGATAAGTTTGTTTATTAAAATATCTATACCCCACTTTTCGTTTTGGCTCAAGTTTGAAACCTTCCACCAATCTAAAGAGCCTTCCTCCAACTTGAATGGCTCTAATAATTAATAATAATTATCATATGGCAGTGTGTGTAGTATAGCCAGGAGATCCTAAGATAGGCTGGCAGCCATATGTTCTAATTTTAGCATTATGCACCATTAGGTGGCGAGCTAGACTTGTTTTTTAAGGCAAGAGATATTTCAGAGGTAGTTTGCTATTACCTGCCTCTGCATCATGGCCAGAGGTCGATTTGGGGGGGATCGCAGGGGATCGCCGTTCCCCCGGGTGAGGTGCGGGGGGCGGGGCACATGACAAAGCCCCGCCCCCTGCTTCCGGCCGCCCCCTGCTTCCAGCCTCATTCTGTTGCAGAAGGAGGAAGAAGCAGGAGGGTAAGTTGGCGTCCTCCCCCTCTGCCTGGCCAAGGCCACTCCACGTGGCCTCCGCAAGGACTCCCAGCCCCATCCAGGAGCTTCCCCGAGGTAGCTGTGTTAGTCTGTTGCTGCAAAATAGTCCAAGAGTTCAAATAGCACCTTTAACCTTTAAGACTAAGACTAACTGAGTGGTGAGTGTGGCCTTATGACACACTTCCGGTGATGGCAGGGGGTGTGGCATATGCTAATGAGTTATGCTAATGAATTCCTCTAGCCCTTTTTCTACGAAATGACCCCTGATCATGGCCCTGGTATTCCTTGGAGGTTGCTCATCCAAATACAAGCCAAGGCTGACCGTGCTTAGCTTCCGAGATCCTGAGATATCCAGGGAAAGCTAGCTTACAAGATCCTGAGTTATCCAGGTAAGGATAATGGCTCTTCCATTAGAGGTAGGCTCCTTGGGCTGGAAGGAAGGCTACCTGGAAGATGGCTGGATCTACCTCAATATATGTGTAATACTAGTTCAAGCTAAAACTGTATCCGTCACCTAACAAAGACAGATTAGCCAGATTTGGTACACAAAAGCTGAGAAAAATGTTTGCTAAGGTTAATTCGGTGAAGTGTAAGGTGCCAGCAGTACAATTCCAATCAGTTTCTCGGGTGAGCCACGGGAGCTCTACGCTTCCCAGATGTGGCTTATTTATTTATTTAATGGCAGAGTTACACACAGGAAGCATATAGTAATATAAAATACATAACCAAGTTGATACAATGGGTATGTAGACCAATCGGGCAATACCCTTAAATACTAATATCTAAATTTTCAATCCATTCAATCACAGCTGGGGAGAGTTCAAAGAGCTCTATCACATCTCCCTGGAAGTGATGACACTCCCATTCCTGTGACAGATGGAAAATAGTTTGGCAGGCTGCACCATAATCACATTCGGGTCCTAATATTTTGCTTAGGAATGCAATGGAAAAAAATCTTATAGCACAATCCTATGCATAACAAATTTAGAGTCCAATGCCACCTTCAAGACCAACAAAGGTTTATTTAAGGTATGAGCTTTCATTTGCATGCACACTTTATCAAATACATAGAATGGCAAAAAAGGCAGGCTCCGGGCGGCTTACAGTGTGTGTGAGTGTGTGTGTGTGTATTATTTATAAAAACATTTTATTTATATATTTATATAAA
>NW_015164193.1:1036723-1146252 GCF_001447785.1 Gekko japonicus
AATAAAACAGCTACTTTGAGGTCACCCACTGAATGTCTTGGAAGATTGAAGTTTTCTCTACAGGTTTCTCAATTTTGTGATTCCTTTTTTTTTCCTTAACATTTTTTTATTTTCCAAAACTACAAAGAAATAAAGCCCCTATAAACTATGGGAGAAAGTAAAGCTAAACACTAAAAACCCAAGAGGTGGTGGTCATATAATGATTATAATATAACTTTAAGTCAAAGAGAGTAATTTGTTACATTTAAGGTGATCATTAAAGTCGCTTATATGCTTCAAGTCCAGATATTCTGACTTAGTAAAGCATTCCGTGCGCCTTGGTGTTTAGTCATGCCGGCCACATGACCACAGAAATGTCTTCAGACAGCGCTGGCTCTTTGGCTTTGAAACGAAGACCGCAACCCTAGAGTCGGATTCGACTGGCTTTCGAGCAAGGGAACCTTTACCTTTACCTTTACCTTAAAGTACAATACAAAAGAACGAGTAAATATTTTTTAAAAAAACAGAAAACAAGCTTCAGAGAAAATTAGCATCTCATTGTTTGCCTCTTCTTTCCCTCAATCGATATCTTTGCTTGGGGGCAGCCACCCCACATTCCGAATCCGAGTCTTCTTCAGTAGGTGTTTCATCATTGCTTCCCTTGTCCTCATCGTCTTCCCCCGTTGGTCCAAGTTGTTGCTGCAAGAACTCACATGCTTTCATGGCAGAGTCAATTTCCCCCCAGTTATCTTTAAATTTGAAGAGTATGCATTCAGGCAGGATCCATTTGTAAGGGATGTTGTTCTTTTGTAAAAACAAAGCCAAGTCTCTATATTTTTTCCTTTTTCCCCTTATTTCAAAGGGAATGTCTTTCAAAACTCTTATCTTGTTGCCATCAATTTTAAGGGTAGTTCCATTTGTTGCCTTTAAAATCTGGTCCCTCACTTGTCTTCTGGAGAAACTAACCACCACCTCACCGGGCAGATTATTTTTATGTATTCTGAATATGACCTATAGATCACATCCATCTTGCTTTGAACAAAATCCACTTTTAAATCTGCAACCGGCCCCAAAGCATCAATCATGGTCTGCTTAAGATTCTACTCTTTAGTTTCAGGAACTCCTTGAAATCTCAGAATAAAACTAGCCTTTTCCATTTGTAGCTGTAATAGCTGGACTTCATCAGAGTTTCTCTTCTTTTCCATCTCCTGCATTTGTTAACTCTTATCACGTGGTCTGGATATTAAACATTAAAAGATAGCTTTGACACAATATGTTAGACTGTCCTTTATTTGAAACTGCAAACCAGAAGTCCTCAACTTTGTTGAGCCTAGGGTTGCCAGGTGTCTTCTACCTGCTGGCAGGGGGATTGGATGGGTGTTTCAGGGGTGGGTGGGGACATGGGCGATGCACTGATGTCACTTCTAAAAGTGACATCATCATGCTGGTGACATCAGGGCAATGCTCTATTTTTTGGGCAAAACTCTATGGTAAAAAAGCTACAAACCAGAGTTTTGCCCAAAACGTCGAGCATCAGACCCAATGTTGCAGACGCGATGATGTGGCTCCCAGAAGTGATATCAGCAAGTTGGCGAAGACACCCAGCAGGATTTCCCCACCAGCCAGCTGGTTCCGCCACTGCAGCCTTAAGCAGGAGAAAAGAATGATAAAAGTCCAAAAGTCTGAGAAAAGCCTGCAGCTTGGACTTTGATTTGGGTGGCGGCGCCTGCGTGATTGCCTTGGATTTGTCATCGGTGGGGTGGATACTAGCGTCGTCCACCGTGAACCCCAGAAATGCCACCCGGGGCACCCCCCAGCAGGCATTTTTTGCATTTCACTTTCAGGCCCGCGGAGTCGAACCGTTGAAGCACCGCCCGTAGCCGTTCTGCGAAGGTCAATGCATCCGGAGCTGTGATGAGGACGTCATCTAGAAATGGCTGAACTCCGGGAATCCCTTTAAGTAGCGAATTCATAAAAGACTGAAAAATACCCGGCGTGACCAACACCCCAAATTTAATTCAGTCAAAGTTTCTTTTAAAAAACTGCAGTTGTCCCTCATTGTGAGCATATAAAGAGGCTAAAGTCAAGTTTTCCCCATTTAAGGTCCCAGCCACAAATAAGAATCGACCTCTTGGGTCTGTAACAACCTTGTCTAATTTAAATCTGATATTTCTACTAATGCTGATAACCACCCCCCTGGACTTCGAGGTACCAGGAGCCAAAAATTGATATGAAAATTTGGTGGAATTAAAAATTACTTGATGCCTTCTATTCAAATGCATCTCTTGTAGAAATATTACATCTTGTTTTTGGCTTGTTAGGGCACTGACAATACTCTTCTTCTTGATACAATTATTTAAACCTCTGCAATTTAGAGAGGAAAAGCTAATTGGTTGTGCACTCATGGAGTCTTAAATGGGCTAAAGCATATTTCAAATGACCATACCATATGCCAAAACATATCTATGACACAAAGGAGAGCAAGGTTCCTTTTTCCTAAGTTGTAATTTTTAGTTTTCCCATCTAAAAGGATGTATTTTATCAAATTATTCCAGAAATAGGTGAGTACTATAGCCTCATGCCATACACTCATCTGTGTCGTAACCGTAGGCAGCACTACCATAGTCACATCCCACATCCGAGGGCCGTCCAAAGGATTCTTCCACTTGCCGTGCACGACTTTACTAAGGCTTTTTGCACAAAGAAAAGAGTGGTTAACCTTCACTAACAGTAAACAAATCAACCAAGGCAGAGCCAACCAGAGGGCTCTGTCATCCCTTCCTCTCAGCATATTCATTACATGCATCAAACAAACGTACCCTATAACAATTTAAAAATTAAAAGAGCAGAACAATGTAACACCCCCTGCCCTCCATAGAAGATCTAGCAATGAGCAAACTGTATAGCCAACTTCAAGCATAATAACAAAACAAAAAAAACTCGAGCATCCTGCATGGAGCAATGTAACCGCCTATTATAGGCATTAAGTGTTAGTCATCAGATGACAATCTCTAGAATCTGCGTTTCCCCATTTTTTGCCACCTTAGACGCCCTCTAGGCTTGTCGGAAGCATCCTCTTCTCCAGGAGTAATTTCTGGGGTTTTCAGCTGTAGAACGTTCAATAATGTCAGTCCAGTCTCGAGATCTGAGGTGTGCAAGATATGATCCTGATGTACCACTTGCAACTTGCAATGTGCCACCCATCGATATTTAATTTTGGCATCTATCAGAGTAGAAGTGACGGGCTTTAAGATTTTCCTCCTATAGAGCGTTTCAGGGGAAAGGTCCTGCAACACTTGAATTTTAATATCTTTAAACATCATATAGCCTTTGGACCTGCACCATGACGGATGATTTGGTGCAAAGGTGTGAGAACCTGACAACAATGTCCCTTGGCCAGGCCCGTTTTTGTTGTTGTCTACTCGGACCTAGTCTATATGCAAAGTCCAGCAATGGGGCCACACCACACCATTCTCCAGTTGTAATGTAGAAGCAAGCCAACTAGCAATAAAAGATGTCAGTTTTGTATTTTCCTCCGATTTTTACAGGAATCCGCGAAATTTAACATTATGGGCCCTAAGTTGATTGTCTAGAGACAGTATCTTGTCAGTAGACCAATCTTCCTCTGCAATAAGTATTTAGTCTCGTCTTGAATTGCGAGACTCATCTCCATTGCAGATTCAGCAGTTTGGGAAATTTTGTCTAAGGTCAATCTAAACTCAGCGATTTGGGAGGCAATAGGCTTAATGAGTTCAGCTGTGCAAGCAGCCATGTTATTTCCCAAGTTCTCCAGCGTTGTAAAGAACTCGTCTCTGGAGACCGCCATGCCGCCTCCCTGGTGTTCTTCCCGCCCATCTGCCATTTTACTAGCCTCAGGGTCGTTTGTATGCGCTGTAAAAGGTGAGTGTTTGGGCGAGAAAAAGGCAGTTACCAACCTTGTGCGTACACCTTCCACGTTCTGCTTTGTCCGCAAGTTCTTCTCCATGCCCAGTTTGCTTTTAAATAAAGTTAGCTGGCTATACGATAGTGCTGAGGAGGGAATTCACGGGAGCTCCGAGATTAAGCGTCCATCAGCCTCCGCTGCGACGCCACGCCCCCAAGAAGCATTGACTTTTTCAGGTTCACCCTCAGGCCCAACGCATCTAAGGTGACCAGCGTTAAATCGATACAGTTGAGCACAATCTCTCTGGAGCTTACTACCAACAACCAATCGTCTATGTACGGAAACATCCGTACACTCTGGAGACGGAGGTATGCTGCGATGACAATCATCATTTTTGAAAAGACTCTGGGCGCTGTTGAGAGTCCAAAAGGAAGGGCTTTGTACTGAAAAAGACCTTCTGCAACCGCAAAACACAAAATCTTCCTGTGAGATGGGTGGATATTTATATGGAAATATGAGTCTTGCAAGTCCAGGGTTACCATCCAGACACCTTCGCTGAGAAGGGGAAGAATGCTTTGCAATGTTGTCATTCGGAATTTCACTTTGTCGAATTTTATAGCAGCGTCCATGCTGCTTTCACTTCATTTGATCTCTGGTTTTATGGTGGCTATCTGCATAAATTTTTGGCCATTTTATGGCCATTCAGGGGTGACTCTGCAGTCAGTACAGCTTTAACCTGGGGTATTTGAATGTGGTTTTGAGCCGCATCTTTTTCTGTTCCAGTGTGGGTTTGGTACAACAATGGAGCAAATACGAGAAGCAGATTGGGCCAAAGTTTCAAGCCACATAACCTTAATTTAGGCAGTTAGCAGATCGCTCAAATAAAGACTTCGGCAATGGTGCAAATAACAGGAACTACATTATTTGCACCAGGGGACTCAAGGCAATGCAACAGATACAAATACAATACAAATACATAAATGCTTACAATAGAACAATAGAACTAAAGCATCAATTTGAGAGCAAATTACTCAGGGAAAAAATTAAGAAGAAGAGGAGGAGGAGGAGATTGGATTTATACTCCACCCTTCACTTGGAGTCTCAGAGCAGCTTACGAACTCCTTTCCCTTCCCCTCCCCACAACAGACATCCTGTGAGGTAGGTGGGGCTGAGAGAGCTCAGAGAGAACTGTCCTTGAGGGAAAAGCTCTGACAGAACTATGGCTTGCCCATGAAAGCATTTGGGATTGCTTTCCTTACTTTGTTTGGATCATCTTAAGTGAATGTATGAGTTGTTTTTTCTAAAGTAAAACCTCAGTATTCAGGTTAGATTGCCGTGTTGGCACTTTGCGATAAAGTAAGTGGGTTTTGGGTCGCAGTTTGGGCACTTGGTCTCTAAAACGTTCGCCGTCACTGTTATAGGGGGTTGAACTGCTATGTGTATTTCACCATCTTTTAATTGTTTTAATGGTTTCAGCTGTTTTAAGAACTATCAATACTGTTTTAAGAACTGTCTGTCTCAGAGGTGTCGAACTCATTTGTTACGAGGGCCGGATCTGACATAAATGAGACCCTGTTGGGCCGGGCCACTTGTGTCATAAAATGTAATGCCGGGTAGCAGAGATATAAACTTTATAAAGAACGCAGACAAACATGATTAAATATATTATTTTTTTTACTTAAAATACAAACATGCTTAAAACATTAACACTCTTGCAATATTTTGTTGCTGATGCCCCCATGCTGCCTGGAGTGGGGAGTCTACAAAACTAAACTGGAGTGTTTGTCTACAAAACTATAGTCTTCCCCAGAAAAAATAACTATTAACTCCTATGAGGCAAAGCAATAATAGAGAGACAGCAATGTATAGTGGTCAGTATGAGTCTACTATTTGGGAGGCCTAGATTCAAAATCCCAGTCTAAAAAGGAAATATGCTGGGTGAACGTGGTCTGGACACACACTCTCAGCTTAATCTACTTCACTGGCTTGTTGTTATTCCTCATCCAAACAGTTTACATTGCTTCCTACTGAGAAAGACTGACTCATGAGGGCATGAACACAGTGAAAAGGGGAGGGGGAGGTGGGCCCAGTTTCATCCAGAAGAGCCACGGCATAATGAGCCCAACGGAAGACAGACAGACAGACACACACACACACACACAGAGAGAGAGAGAGAGAGAGAGAGAGAGAGAGAGAGAGAGAGAGAGAGAGAGAGAGAGAGAGAGAGAAGCAAGGCACAGGAAAACTCATACCTTGAAGAGAACTTTGTCAACCTTTAGATGCCACTGGACTCTAACTTTACTTTGCACACACAGAGACATGTGTGCATAGCAAGGCAAGGAGAAGAGGGAAGCGGATCCAGTTGCACCTGGGAGAACCATAGCATAACGAGCCCAACAGAACATAAACACACTGTAGCAAGGCACAGGAAAGCTCATACCTGGAAGAGAACTTTGTCAACCTTTAGATGCCACTAGACTCAAACTTTGCTTCACACACAGAGAGACATACAATAGATGAGGGGGAGGCAGACCCAAGCAGTGAGGGGGTGGGATTCACATCGGAAAACAAAGGAAAGGCATTTGGCCCCATCCACTTCATTCATGGGAGGGGGAGAAAAGAGAGCCCCAAAGTGTATGCTCCCCTTAGTAGCTGAAATGGTGGTTCCCTCCACTTCTCTCCCTCTGGTCACTTGCTTGCGGACCAGATTAAAACCCTAGGCGAGCCAGCCTGCAGGCCGTAGGTTTGACACCCCAACCCTACAGAATGCTGAAGGGCACAAACTTCCCTTGGGAGCTGATTCCAAAGAGAAGGGCAACCACTGAAAATGCCCTAACCCTGGTGGTTGACAAGCAGACAATTCACAGGCCAGGCACCTGTAAAAGGTCCTACGAGGATGATCTAAGGAGGTGAGGGGAATCATACTGGGTGAGGCAGTCCCACAGGTAGGACAGTCCCAGGCCATTGAGGGCTTTATAGATAAAAACCAGCTCTCTGAATGTGCACCAAAAGCTAACCAGAAGCCAGTGCAGCTGCCAAAGTATTGATGTTATATGTGTAGATCAGGGGGACCCAGTCAGAAATCCAGCAGCCGCATTTTGGACCACCTGAAGCTTCTGAAGTGTCTTCAAAGGCAACCCTATGTGCACTGTGTTGCAGTAGTCTAATCAGGAGGTGACCACCTTATGAATCACAGTGGCAAGATCAGAGCAGGATAGATAGGGGGGCAGCTGCCAGGCTTGGTGTAGGTGATTAAATGCTGTCTTTGCCACTCTGGACACCTTTGTCCAGGATACGGGAAGAATCAAGGCACACTCCTAAGCTCCTAATGGAATCCACTGGACTCCATCAAGTGCAGGTAAAGACAGCCACCCCTGAGCCCCAGACCTACCCAACCATATGACCTCCATTTTTGACAGATTTAACTTCAGCCTGCTCTCATCTAATTCACAATGGCATCCAAACAGGAGGCCCACACAAACAGGCCCACATGGAGACACCAGTTCATAAATCACTGCCTCCACATAATCGCCATTAAGTTATAAGTTTACCAACAGCCCCACACAAGGGTGATTATGTGGACTGTACCAATTACTTTAACTAGATCATAGAAAATAGTTCTCTAAAAAATGGGGGGGGGGTTGAAGCAAGGGCAAGACCCACATTAAGTCAGTACTGAGGAAGTCAGCTCTAGCTGCCCAAGTGTTACAGCTTCTTGGGGACCTATTCAGGACAGATTTTATAGATGCAAATATAGATATATAATCTATAGATCTATTTTTCAAGTGTGGTCCCCATATGCAGATATCTAAAACTGTGGCTCGGGCCCATGCTTACCCAGAACAGATGTTTCTGCAAACCTGACAGACCCCAAGATGTACAGGAAAATCTGACATCTTAAAATAATACATTATGGGGTTTAAATACCCCCCACCTACCTGTGGGGGTTGTTGTTGGAGGCAGCACAGCCCAGAACCTGTGCTGGGCCTTGTGGCAGCAATGCAGCTCAGGAGCTGGAGCAGGTCCAGCAAGGAAGTGGGGAGGAGATATGGGATCCCCCTGGCCAATAGTCCTGCAGGCCCCATAACTGAGCCAGGAAGAAAAGAATCGGAGGAGGTTCCTTGCTGCCCCTCCCCGTCAAGCCAGCAAGCCCACTTGCCTGCTGGAAGGGAATGTGTGTGTGTGGGGGGGGGGTTTGCACAAGTCCTCGCTACCTGACCACACAGAGCTGTCACCCAGGGAACTGGGTGGGAAGTTGCAGCAGTTCTCGTTCCCTCTCTCCCTGGTGACTTGGAAATGAGGGAACCAAGTGACAGCAGCAGCAATGGTGTGGTGGTGCTGGCTGGGAACAGCACCTGCATGGCCACAACAATGAGGAAACAGACCCCCCCCCCAAGTATTGCAGGTTTCCACCTGTATATTCTAATAGTGGTCAGTCAAATCTGAGGATACTTAAATTCAGTGCCTGGAACCATGAATAGAGAAAAATAGATCTTTCTACAAACCTGGAAAACTCTCCAGGTTTGCAGAAAAATTTGAAATTAAAAAAAATACATGAGGGGGTTAAAAACACCCCAAATGCTGAAAGGAGCACCTGTAACTTTAAGCAACAGATTCTCTCAGTGGCTCTTACTAGGCAGCCACAGTATTCTAAGCTTGGTTCTGTCAGTAAAAGACAGGGGGAAGAGAGGGGGCAGGGTCCTTTCCAGGTCTATTTAAACCTTTGAGGGAGGGCTCATCAGGGCAAGCCTGGCTAGGACTGCCATCTCCAGGTTAGGAAATTCCTGGAGATTTTGATGTGGAGTCTGGAGAGGGCAGTGACCACCCAATCTGAATGACTACCACTGATTTTGCATAAGGTGCTGCGCTGCTGTCGCGCCTCCCTTTGCCCCGTTTCCATTGGTCAATTTCCCACTCGAAGCTGCGCGGCCGCATTTTGACCCGCGGCTTCGCCCTCTTTTTGCCGCGGTTTCTTGATCCTCAAAAAAACAGGATCATGAAACTGCGGGGAAAATCAGGCGAAGCCATGGATCAAAATGCAGCCGCGTGGCTTCGAGTGGGAAATTGACCAATGGAAACGGGGCAAAGGGAGGCGTGATGGTGGCGCAGCTCCTTGTGCGAAATCAGCCTCAGTGAGGCACAGATGCTTGCTACCACAGTCACACTATGATAACTAGTGTGGTGTAGTGGTTAGACCATCAGAGTAGAGCCTGGGAGACCCAGGTTTGAATTCCCATCTTGCTGTGGAAGCTCAGTGGGTGGTTTTAGGTTAGTTACATACTTTCAGCTTAACCTACCTCACAGGGTGGTTGTGTGGATAAAAAGGAAAGTAATGTAAACTGCTTTGGTCCCCACTGTGGAGAAAGGTGAGATATAAATGAAGTAAATAAAGAATAAATGTAGCTGAAGATGGAAGGCAGATAAAACGTAGGTTGGTGAATGGCTGAGAAGGAAAGAATGAGGCAGGAATAGGGGAGAGGATATGAGGGCTGCTTGCCAGAGGGAAAGAGGGGGGGATAGAGAGGAAAGCGAGGTGCCACAAGTCCTTTGCGATTCCCTACCATGCAAGTGGGCCTTGCCCAGTGGCAGGCACCACAAAACTGCATCATAGTTTTCCTAGGCAAAGGCTGCTGGTGATGGCAGAGGAAGAGCTAAAGACAGGGGCAGATAAATGTAGGCTGACTATTGGTTGGAAAGGGGAGAAGGAATCAGGAAAAAAGGAGAGGCTATGGGGGCTTTCAGGAAAAGGGAAGAGGAAACTGTGGGAGTGGGAAAGGAGATACCTCCTGCAAGTCCTTGGGGGGTCCCACTTGTGTGTATGTGTGTTTATTTATCTAATAAACACAAAAGTGCAGTGGCATTATTCACCTTTGAAACTACATTTGGGCATCTTGGCATACTTATCTCTAGGTAAAAGTGGGCAGACTGCAACAGTGGTAGTGCTAGAAGTAGGGCTTAGGGACCCACTACTTGCTTATTTAGTTAATTGTTTATGACACAGATAGGCTGCACTCACCATACAAATAAATGGCTTACATGGTCTAAAGATAAAATAAAATATCAAAATCAAGTATCAAGAAACAACCTAAAACCATCAAACACAGCACAAAAAAGCAATGTACTGTGGCCTTACAGCCCACAGAAGCATGGTCTATAGCCAAAGAACGCAATAGTCATATACACTGTGCTTGCCAAGTCAACAAAGGAAGTCAAGGCATCTTTGTGAAATTTAGGCAGTGTTTCCTTTACAGTTCAGGATTCTCCATCCTTCTATAGTTTTTATTTCCTGGCCATTAGCCTTTGTGTGGCAGGGAGTTGGGAGATAATCCTCCTGGCCCTTTCTTTCAATACTACAAAATTTATCTTTTTATTTTCATGTACCTTGAAGTTTTAAAAAAATGTACACAAAAATGTGCGGCATTGCTCAAAACATCTAAGAAAAACTGGGTTTCTGAAGTGCACTAGGTAGATAACATGTTCACTATATGTGTGCAAAAATATTTTACTGCCTTTTAACATTTCTTTTCAAACTCTTGTCTGCATGCCCATTTGAAGTGGCAGACTACATAAGCTTTCCAAGTAAGGTGCCACTCTCCAGGGAAGGCACTGGCAATCTGTTAGATTCCCTCAAGATTTATTGTAAGAATTTGGGACCTAAGTTATGTGCTGCCTCGGGCAGGGAAGCTTAGGGAACATTCATAGCACAGCTGGGTGTGGGAAGCTTGGCAGCTTGGCTGGAACAAGGATGCCAGTCTTGACAGAAAAAATAACAACAATGTTGTAACTGGAGGAAAGTCAGAGGGTGTTCATCAAATAGAAGAGTTTACCCAGCTAAAAAGATGCAAAAAGTCAAGCATAACTGGAAGGCTTGCACCCTCAGGTGATGGCTGCATTGAAAATGAGGAAAGAATACTGGTAATTTTTTTTAGCACCACTGGCCTCATTCTCTTCCTTCCTTCCTTCCCTACAAAGAAAGATGGATATACATAAGCAACAAACACAATTTGTTTCAGATAGTTTATTCCCAGTTTAGCCTGAACAGATATCCTGTATTTATGCGATACACTGACTCCTGCCTGGCTGAAAAATTAATCTTTAAAAAATCCTGCTTTCAATGCCAGCTTTGTACATTGCAAATATAGAACCAGTCTGCTTAGGTACTTAGGTGGCTCTCAAAATACTTCTTGTCTGTACAGTGACTTCACTACAATAATCTTTCACCCCAGACAGTCTTACTGACATATGGGCTGACCACAGCACAGCTGAATCTCTAAAATAAGAAGAAGAAAAATCTCAGTGTGGTTTATGAAAACACCACATAAATTTCCTTGATCATCTTTCTTCATGGAGCCCCCAGAATTAGAACAAACAAATGGATACTACTAGGACTTTAAAAAAATTGTCCCAAAGGGAACTATACTGGAAGCTCACTGGAAATTTTGAGAACCGTAACTGCTGCCTGCACAACTTTCCATTTTCCAGGACTAGGAGTAGTGGCTTACAAACTCCATTCCTCAGAACCCTGATGAACTTTAAGCATTTGAGGGGTTTCTCAATGAGAAGATTAGTAATGGAGTATACCAGAAAGGTGCCCAGAATTCTTTACAATGTGGAGGGATTCCACAGCCAATGTGCAGGAGTTCTCCAAACAAAAGACAGAACAATTAGAAATTTGAAAACTACTGCTTTACAAGGAAAGAGAATCCCAATCAATTTATTGCAACAGTCAACGACCAGCAGTACAGTTTGATTAAAACATTTAAAAAGGGATTTTAAAAAAAGATAAAATTAACAGTGACTATAAAATCGCACTGCCCTACAGGATTTTCGATGCTTATAAACCTGAGCACAAAGTTTAGCCACCTGACGAGTAGTCTGGTGATCCATGCACTACAGTAATCACTTGGGGCCTTTCTTTGTGTAGCAGACTGGCTGGAAGAAGGGGCATATAGATACAAATTCTAGGGTTGCCAAATGGGCCCAGGGGGCGGGAAATCCCCCGCTTTGGAGGCCCAATTTCCGCCGCGGCGGAATTGGGCCCCAGGGGGAACCCCGCCCCCGAAGCTGCGTCACTGGAGGTGACGCAGCCACGTTGCTGACGTTGGGGGCGTGGCTGAGCTCGTCGGGGGGAAAACCATATGGTTTTCCCCCGACGAGCTCAGCCACGCCCCCAACGTCAGCAACGTCGCACGTCACTTCTGGTGACGTGCTGCCGGCGCGCACATGCGCATCCTGCATCAACTCCCGGACCGCGGCGAGGCTCCCCCGCCGCGAGGGCTAAGTCCAGTTGGCAACCCTAACAAATCCCCCCCCATGATGTCCTTGTAATACAGAAGCACTCCATACATACACACATACCTCACCTGCCAGAAAGTCAGGCATAAATATCAACAACAGTATTGGTTCTTTCATTTTTCTCCTCCTCCTCATTTTTGAAATGTTTTACTCAACCAATATAGGATTGAAGTCATATCACTTGGATTATAGACTTCATCTGTATCTTCTGTATCAATATATTCCACAAAAGTAAATTTCATGTCAGTTTGCTCTTCCTTCTGATTGGTGCTCTACTGTTCATAGCTTTTCCACAGCTGTTCTTACTGCTGCTATAATTGTTTCCTGTATTATTCGTTTAAAGTCTGTAATCAACAATGAATCTTTGCCTACACCAGCCATTTCCAAAATATCTTCTTAAGAACAGGATATCTCTCCAACTCTTTATCAGTACAACCTCTACCATCACACAGCTACCTATACTTACACAGCAGATTTTTGTTATGGTTACATTAAAGAAAAACAGGAGCATTCCCAAGTTAAAATACAGAAAGTCTTTCAGATTGCCTTTCAGTAAAAAACCTTACGGTCACACCACTTCTATATTTGCAAAACAATAACCATTATAGTCATATTAAAGAATGAAACAATTTCAACCAAGGCCAACATTCTTATCAATTGTTAACAGTGCAGAGAAGACAGAATGTACTTTTATAATTTCAACAAACCAAGACAAAGTATGTTATGAGAGTATAACATATAAAAAATTCAATTTCTTATAAAATTTCTCCTTGATTTTATTCCATACTTTATTTAGGGCACCTCTTAACCAGTGTCTATTAAAGTTTGAGTGTACTTTGTCCTTACCATACCATGTATATGCGTGCCAACCCATTAACAGATCATGGCCCTCCAATAAGAGTAGTCTCCTATTTTCCAAGGTAATCCATTCTCTGATCCAGACTAGGGCCGCCGCTTGATTATATATATACCTATTGGGTACAGTTAGTCCTCCTCTATCTTTTCTGTCCTGCAGAGTTTAATCCTCACCTTTTTGTCCTGCCAAATAAATTGTCTTGGGATTTTATTTAGTTCTTCGAAAAAGTTCTGTTTTTTTAATATCGGTATACTTTGGGCTAAGAACAAAACTCTTGGCAGTATATTCATTTTAATTAAAGGACTGTGGTATGGTTTTCCATTTTGACAGTTTTTTAGCTATCTCTTTCAATAGTTCCTTATAATTATCCTCTTCCAGTGTACTACTTTTATTTGTAATGTTTATTCCGAGGTATAAGAAGACACCAAAATGGGTTTCACCCTTGGAGGCATTTATACAACCAGCCCTATTAACGGCAAACAAAAAACTAACATATCAGACCTTATTGAATAGTGAAAATAAATTAATAACAGTGGAAAAGTTGTTAAGAAACAATACAATATCCTGGTGGGAAAAGCTAATGTTGCAGGATAGATTTAAAAAAGACATGATGAGAGGCTTTGAGGGTAGCAATAACGAGTTGGATAAAATTTGGCTGTCCTCAAGCGACAAATTAATACAGAGACTCTATAGTTTTCTGCTGGATGATTTTGAGAAAGACGAGGAAGTTAAAGTAGTGATGAATAAATGGATGAAAGATATGGGGAAACAGATAGAATTAGATAGGTGGTCTATAACGTGGGACTCATTTAAGAATATGAGAGCCATAGCCTACAAAGAAAACATTTATAAAATGTTTCATAGATGGCATTGGTCCCCGGAAAAAATAGCTAACTGCTACCCCGGATACTCTAGTCAATGTTGGAAATGTAAGGCCAACAAAGGGACTTTTTTAGTATTAGTATATATTATAACCGCTGCCCAATTATTACTGGCTAAAAATTGGAAATTAGACATAATACCTAAGAAGGAAGAATTAGTTGCAAAGGTGCTAGATCTAGCACAGATGGATAATCTAAGCCTGAAGTTGCAGAATAAGTATGGAAAAGTGTATTATAAAAGCTGGGTTAAGGTGTATGAGTGGATAGAGACATTGAATGTATAAGACTCTACATTATATGTTATCTATATATTGGAATGTTAAATATTGTAAAATAAAATAAAAATATTTATTTTAAAAAATTCAATTTAAGTTCCTAATACTTCTTATTGGTTCTTCTTTTTAGTTGTGATACATTAAAATATAGTTATTTGTAATCCTTTAAAGGGTCTTCATATAGTTCATATAATTCCAGATAATTTATTTGTAATTCCAAACAGAGGAGCTCTTATTTCCCTGAAAGCCAAAGCCAAATAAGATGAATATTTCCAAAATTTTGTGATCCACTACACAATATTGAAAGATCGATATTGTTCTCAGATCACAACCTTCTCTTCTTTTGCCCAAGCCATTTTAAAAAACGCTTACAGATCTTTTCTTAGCCGCTTGAAGAAAGGGGGGGGAGAAATTCTTCACCCCTCTAATCCTTTCTGTTTTCAATAGATTTAAAGGGCGCTTGATCAATGGGGAGTCTCTGATGTTGTTGCTTGTACATTTACTCACGGTGTTGATGTTTTTAAGCAGTTCAGTTGACATTTTCTGCTTCTCCCCCTCACGTGGGTGGTCACAGCTTCGTGCCCATGCTTGGCATGGGCGCTCTCAATCAATTCTTGCTTCGAGGCGATCAAAGGACTTCCACCCGCTTGCTGCCGCTTGTGGGGAGTCCTGATCAAGCCCCCTGCATTGTGCTCATCTTCAGGGAACTCAGTGGAGTTCGGAAGCCCCCAAAGTCCTCTAAAAAACCATTGATCCAGCCAGTACATGGGAGAGTTTCCCGGTGTTGACCGTTCTCACCGCACTGGCACCCGGACATATCCAAAAAGAGACAAATTGACTGAAGAACTGAACATGAGACCCCATGAAAGAATGACAAGAGATGGAATTAATGAACCAGCAAATGAAATATCTACACAAAGAGAGAGAAAAAGAATATATGGAACCTCAAACTATTTTAAAAATACAAAAAATACACGAAATGGTTTCCTTTCTTAGAATATGTTTTCAATACCAATGATTCCAAATCCACAGTTCCTTCTAAATACTATGAAGTCTTTCATCACATGTAACTTAATGTTTGATGCTTCAGCTAAACTTCATCAGTTGTATAATGCTCTGTGGTATTCAATAGTTCTAAGTTTGATTGTTGGTTTAAAAAAGTTAAATAAAATGTTTATTTAAAACAATTGATTATAGATGGTTACTACCAGAAGATACTTGTTTTATCTACAAGAGGAAAGGGCACAAAATTAAGACTTTAAGGCTTAAGAGGAGAAATCAGAGATTGAAGGATGAAAACCTATGGAAAAGCTCCAAAATTTTGTGAATAAGAAAAACTACACAAGCATCAAATTTTTTGATAAGGGAGAGAATACAGTCCCTCAAGATTTTATAAAGGTCTGAATAATATAATTATTATACTGATGTTCCAAACTACATAAATGAGTTGAAACATTGGAAAATATACCAGAAGAGTATTTTAAAAATTACTTTTTGAACCATATGTGAAAAATAGTTGTAAGAATATAAGGTCAGATTTGGAAAACAAGTACTGAGGTATTTAAATAGGTAATTTGATGAGGTAATGAAATCCCCTGCTATTTGGATACCTATGTAAATAATATTTTTTAATACTTTCAATTTATTAATCGCTTTCCCCAGTGGGCTCAAAGCGATGTACAGTTACACATTAGACAGGGGACTAACAATGTTCAAAGGGGATAGGGAGGACAACATATATTCATTTTTAATTGCACACGCGGTCACTGAACGGTGTAAACGTCTTCTGGCTTGGCTCAGTCATTTTCCGAATGGCTGCTTGTCAACCAGGCTTCAGGACCCATATGTCACATCACCACACTGCCACCGCCTGGCCAGAGACATCCACTGCAGGGATTTTTGTAGACGAGAAGTTCTTTCGCCTTTTTCCGACCTCGACCAGGAAGTCCCGACCGTCAGCTAACACCCTCCCACAAGGGAGATTGGTGTGCCCACCCTTTCTAAGGAGTGGTTCCCATTTTATCTACTCGGCGAAGCTTTCGAATCGCTGGGTGGACGATGAGCTGGGGACAACAGGCTGGCTGCTCACACCAGCGCGGTGCTCGAACTAACACAGTTCGGATGTTAAGACAGTGGGATATACCCACTGTGCCACTGCTCCCCTTGTGTATGTATGAAACTATATGGTTGTGTATGTATGAAACTATAAGGTTTAGACTTTGAACTGAACTGAAGAATACAATAGATAAAGTATACAGATATATAACCTTTCATAGAATACAAAACTTTATATCTAAAAACATGCAAAAGATTTTTGTAAGAATGTAAGTTGGAACATGGAAAACAAATATGGTATGAAGTATCCAAGCATGTAAATTGATGTATTTGTGTTTTGTCTGTGTGATGTTTGTCTTTATAAAAAATAACAATATAGTTGTTATAACAATATGTTGTTATAAAATAACAATATAGGATTGACTCATCTCCATCTACGCAAACATACCCATTTTTAACAACACAAGTGAATGGAAGCGATTCCCACCCCTCACTCCTCCTTCCCACACATGTTGTTTTAGCAGTTTTAAAATGAGAAGGAGGTCTGACACATGCCTGGCTCCAACAAAACCAAATACCCACTCCAAAGAACCCAGAATCAATAACTGGTGTTTGCTGCTTAAGGTAAATACTGGTTATGCTTTAGTAGAATAGGCAATATTATATAGGATGCCTGAGCAGCTGTCTGTCCCAGCAAAAATCAGAATGAGTTTGCCAATTACACCTACAAAGCCAATCTTGGGGGAAGGGTATTCCTTTTTCAAAAGAATGAAACCTGTTTTTTCTGTTTTACAAGCTACACAAAAGAGGTATTCAGAAACATGATTTCCATTTTTATAGCATAAACAGTACTACAGTGTATGTTTTATTGACTGTGTCCCCCGGCCTCTGCCATCTGTACAAGTTAAGAACTGTCCAGATTGTCCAAGAAATCCAGATGAAAATGAAGTCGGTTTTGCATTTCTAGTATATTTATGAGGAACTATTCATGTTTCACTCTGGTGAGAGGCAGAAGAACTTCTATGGCAAAACAACAACAACAGGTGGGGGTAGTGTTCCTTCATCATTTTTATAATGTGAAAAATACTCCCTCCCCCCATTTCTCTATATATACTGGAAATAAAAGACTAGCATTGGTATGTAACTGAGAGCCTTATAAGCAACATGGGGACAATCTGAAGCAGACTGATGAATAAGTAAGTCCAACTTTATTCACTGGGGCTTACTCCCAGGAAAATGTTCTTAGGATTGTACCATTTATATGCAACACAACAAGGAAAGCAAAGCAAAGTTTCCCCTTCTTCCTACTGTATATCTACATACTGCCAGATGCATTTTAATTCACTGCTGCTCTGGGCACTGATGTATGTCTATTAACTGCTTTCCAAAGCACCACCTTATCTTCTGTTTTAGTTGAACATCCACATCCAAGATTTCTGCTGTGTTCACATAAGACATGAGGCAAACAGGGAGGGTGAAGCAGGAGGGAAAGATAGGGGTACCCTTCTTTCTTATCTTAACATGGCTTCCTTTGAACCATCAAGATATCCCTCTTGCATGGATTATCTCACAATGTAAGGGTTACATTTTAAAAAAAATAGACCTTTGTCTTTCCATTCACAAAGTAACTCTTTACTACTCTTTCTATTATAAAAAAAAAATCTGTTGTATTTTAAGTTGCTGAAACATCCCTGATCCAATATAGCTATGCTATGCTGCTTCTCAAGTATTAAATGGCTGTCAGAGCAGCTAAATACAAGTACCTTTGTGCAGGTGGCGCTATTACTCCACTCTTCAGTTGTTTTAAATGGAAAAAAATGGAACGAAGTGCTAAACCATGAACAAATCCTGCATCATAAGAGGACAAAAGCAAGGTAATAGAAGCCAACTGGGTAATCAAATGCAATGGGGGAGGGAGGGGGATCTTGTTCATTTTTCCTTACAGCATCTCTTTAAATCCACTCACTGTATTTGTCTTTTCTGAACTGGCAAGTTAACCATATCTAAAGTAGATGTATGAGAAACCTGCATTACACAGCTGAATGGGGAATGCAAGCTATGCACAGACTTTTCATTCCTCATAATGGCCTACTGCACTGTCTGTTCTGTGGGAATCCACAATTGAATATTACCTCTGTGGTAGGACTAAACTGTGACTCTTCTGTTTAGGATATTCATTAAAGTGTTTAAAAAACTTGAATTTATTTCTGCAAATGCAATTCACTATTACACCATGTTGGTGGCATAAAATAGGATGAGAAGGAACCAATATCCATAACACCTAACCTGGACAACTGGTAGAAGCAATTCAGCTTCTGAGGATACCAGTGAACCTAACAGGTCGAAGCCTTGATGCACAGAACAGCAGATGGGAGGAGGCAACAAAAATGTTGCTAAAAGTAACAGAGAAAGAGCATGAGCCACAATGGCTGCATGGATGGGGTCTGGGATGCTGAAGCAAGAACGTAAGCAATAGAGGCCATATAAGTGAAGCTGTGGGATGCTGGAAAAACCATTTATTTTCCATTGACTGCGTCTGTAGCAACTATGAAAACTGACAGTTACTACAGATTCTAGGAGGAAGAACACATATGTGCTCTTCTAGAGGCTGATCTGTGAGCTGTATCAGAGATCAACATGATTCAGCCAGGAATCACTGAGCAAATCTGAAAGCCATAATGTACAATAGGCTTGTGAGCTTGCATTGTATGGAGCGGGGGGGTGGGGAGCGGCACTTGTGACTAGAGAGATTTCAGTGAAGACATGGTAAGGTTCACAGCAAAAACCTGCTCTTGGGAATATTCAGCACAAAAAAACCACAACATTTTAGGAAAATTTGTTGTAGTGACTTTTTATAGCACAGAGACATGGGTGTTCCCAAAGGATAACTACACAGGGTGTGAAATATAGAGTCCAAACTTCCCTTTACTTCATTCAAATTGAACTGAGAGGTATATGTTCTGTATGGTCCTCTCCACTAATAAGCATATGAACTAAAGTGGAAAAAATCTATATGAGATTCTTCCACCAGTTCTAGGTTTGGAATTCAGCTCTAATTGTAAAATATTGCCAAAAATGAAATCTATAAGATACTCTTTTCTGCTGCTATAGAAAAGTGTGTAAGAGTCAAGTAGCACTTTACAGACTAACAAAATTTGTGGTAGGGTATAAGCAATGACACACGAAAGCTCATCCCCTGCCACAAATTTTGTTAGCCTTTAAGGTGCTACTTGACTCTTAATCTTTTCTACTGCTACAGACAAACTACCCATCTTGATCTATCTCCATGGAAGGCACCACATTTTTTCAATGAATATGTAAAAGAAGTAAATAGCTTGAAAAGAAGCCGAATAATAATATTTGGGAATTTTAAAAGACCACCTTTTTATTCTAGGAACCTGTTATATCTTACCAGCAGAACAAACAATTTTAAAAGGTTAAAAGGAGATACAAACTAAACTCTTTGCTGACTAAGCACTTATTTCATTTTCATATGAAAACACCTGCAATGAAACCAAAAATTACAGATTTGCAGACATTCAAGTTTTCTAAAGAGGAGGAGGAGAAGGAGATTTATTAAACAATGGGCAAGCAGTGCTATTTGCTGAAGGTATACTAATATAGGAACGGAAACATGGAATAAACCAATGTATTTTCAAAGCTTAATCTGCATACAGCAAAATTGTACAGATAAAAAACAGCAGTTTACTGAATAATGTATCAATTAATTCAAAGCCTTTGGCTGATTTCAGCGGGTAAAATAATCTTACATGTTAATATCTCACAAGGACAAATAATAAAATATTAATCAAAGCTCATCAAAAGTTAATAGCAAGCAATCCACAACAAAGGGAATGAATTAATATATTAACAATATTAGCTGGTTAGGGGGGAAATCAGATTAACATTGTTAATCTGACTACTGTGAAATGCACCACTGTGAAAAGCTGTGTGTGCTTAATTAAGTAGATATATCTTTACAGTGAAATGGTGTTCTACAAGATTCACTGGTCCATTGCTGGCCTCACTTCTAGAACTGAAAATCCAGGTACCACTATTTTAGCAAACACACAATTAAGGTGGTGTTTTCCCATCAATTATAGCCATGGATTGTGGCGCACTGACTGTCAATTAAACCACCAACCTAGAAAATTCTTAATCAGACCATTTTAAGATTTCTAATTCTTATATTTTCTTCTTTTTCAAAAAAATGTATGCTTCTGAAACTGAAACCTTTTCCAAGTGGATTTTTATTGTTTAGTATGAACAGGGGAAAAAACAGACTGCCTCGGGAAGTGGTAGATGCTCCTTCACTGGACGTTTTCAAGCGGAGGCTGGATGACCATCTTTCGGATATGTTGTAGGGCTATCTTTCGGCTACGCTCCTGCAGAGTGCAGGGGGTTGGACTAGATGACCTGCAAGGTCCCTTCCAACTCTAACATTCTATGATTCATCTGCAAGAATGCAGCCACCAAGAACTGATTATCAAAGAAAGTTAGAAGAAGAAGGAGGAGGAGGAGGAAATTGGATTTATATCCCGCACTTCACTACCCAAAGGGGTCTCAGAGCGGTTTACAAACTCCTTTCCCTTCCCCTCCCCACAACAGACACCCTGTGAGGTAGGTGGGGCTGAGAGAGCTCTGACAGAAACTGCTCTTCTCAAGAACAGCTGTGTCAGAACTATGGCTTGCCCAAGGTCATCCAGCAGGTGCAAATGGAGGAGTGGGAAATCAAACCCGGTTCTCCCAGATTAGAATCCACACACTTAACCACTACACCAAAATTAACCACTACACCTCAAAGACTCAGCATTGTTTCCTAGGAGTCTCCTTGCACCCATGGCAGCCATAAGACTGACAAATCAGCACTCTACATCAATAAAAGCATAGAAAGATTAACACACTAGCTACACATTATGCCTGATGACACCATGACACAGGGTTAGGGCTCTTCTTCACCCAAAGAGTGATTAACACATGGAATTCACTGCCACAGGTGGTGGTGGTGGCTACAAGCATGGATGGCTTCAAGAAGGAATTAGATAACCATATGGAGCAGAAGTCCATCATTGGCTATTAGCCACAAGGTACAGATAGGAACTCTCAGGCTGGGGCAAGTGATACTCTGTATTCTTGGTGCTTGGGGGGGGGCAACAGTGGGAGGGCTTCGAGTGTCCTGGCCCCACTGGTGGAACTCCTGATGGCACCTAGTATTTTTGGCCACTGTGTGACAGAGTGTTGAACTAGATAGGCCAATGGCCTGATCCAATATTGGCTTCTCTTATGTTCTTATGCTCTTTCATGTTATGGAGGCACAACTGGGCACATCCACAATGCAATCTTCATCAGAGTTTATTAGACTTCATCAATGCATCTTCATCAGACTGCCTCGGGAAGTGGTGTATGCTCCTTTGCTGGATGTTTTCAAGCAGAGGCTGGACGACCATCTTTCGGGTATGTTGTAGGGCTATCTTTAGGCTATGATCCTGCAGAGTGCAGGGGGTTGTACTAGATGACCTACAAGGGCCCTTCCAACTCTAACATTCTATGATTCTATGATCCAGGCCCTTTGAGATGACTAGGGTCCCGGTCACACCGGCGAAAAAAGCCGCACCGGAAGTGCAGCTTCTTAGAGCCGCACCAAAGGAAAGCGCGGCATTGGGATCAGATGCTTCCCCCGAGCCCCCACGCATATTCTGTCCAGCGTGATCACAAGGCCGGGGAAAGCGAGGCAAAGACGGGCGAGCCAAGGCTGCTGGAGTATTCGTGCGCATGCGCAGTCCGGCAGTCACGCATGCGCAGTCCGGCAGTCCCTCGAATAACACTGGCTGCCAGCATGTCCGCAATCCCACGCCCGGCCTTGCTGTGGATCTTCCGGTAGGTACTACATTTCCCCTAGTACCTTTTTGATCCGCGTTGACATCTGATCGCGCCCATTTGATGCGCTTGCAACTTGTCCGCTTCGCGGGGCAAATCATCCCGTGTGACCGGGGCCTAGGTGTATCTATCAGTGAGGATTAGGCCATGAGTGGTGAGCCATCCAGGACCAGAAGTTGTTACATACACTTAGTTGCCGGGGAGAAGAGTTGGGCCTGGGGTCTTACAAAGAACTCCCTACTACAGGGTTTATGACCTATATTCGGGGTGGTTTTTCATGAAGTACTTATTGAACAATTCAATGCACCAGAAGTGGTAACATACTGATAGAAAAAGGAATGTCCAATGAAGCTGCTGTCTGTGTTTTGTAAGGAAAGCACATTCCACAACAATCAAGCAGAAAAGTATTTCACTTCTTCAATATAAAACTCAACAACAGATGTTAATATTCAAACAAATGGCCAGTAAACAATACTTAAAGTATTGTAGGCTTTAATATATAAATTTCTGAAGCGGCAGTCCAGTTAGTTCATATCCAATTACCTTTGATATAAATGATAGGCTATTCAACAAAGCTTTTTAATATACAGAGAGATTAAGAAGTGGACACCACTGGGAAAAGCTCACTCCCATTTTTTTAAATCTATTTATTATAAATTGAGTTAAGCATGGAATTTCAATATTCTGTCACTGTTGTATCAAGCAGTTCTCTCCATGTGCAGACAAGCCATCACAGTTGAAGGACCACAGACAAACTCCTCAGTTGCACCCACCTTTTCCATTAGACCCTTAGACCCCTTTCACTCGTGAAACACAGCCTAGGTATATGGAACTTGAATGAATGCATATTCTTCCCTAGTTCATCCCACTACTCTGTCCTTGTCACAAATTTTAGACTGTAATTACCTTGGGGGCAGGACTCTACTTCTTAGCTGTAAAGTGACATGCACACTGTTGACATTTAATCAATCAATAAATAGCAAGACAGTCTCCAACAAATAACTTTTCAATGGGGCCAGTTCATACATAAGATACCAAGCAATGGGTAATCAAATGATGTGCCTGCAGGTGTAAACTGGCTCGATGTGTCCTGTGAAATGGCAGTCAAAGCCACAAAGAGGGAGTTCTACGCAGCCACGATTGCGTCTGCGAGCTCACGCCCGGCCCAATTGTATAGAACGATTTGGTCTTTAACAGTCACAGGGCAGACTAAACACTAGGGAATTGGACACTGGCTGTGAGGCTTTTGCGAGCTAATTTGCAGATAAAATCTTATCGCTTTGCTGTGACCTCCCTGCCACAGTTGAGACAGTGAGTGAACTCGAGGCTCCATGCACTTCTAGTCCGATTTTGGATTATTTCAGTACACTCAATCCAGAGGAAGTCGACATATAGATCTCGACAGTACGCCCAACCACGTGCAGCCTTGACCTTGACCCTTCATGGCTAATTAAAACTAGCTGTGAGGGGCTTCGAGGTGCCCTCAGAGATATTATTAACAAGTCCCTCTCTGAGGGGCTGTTCCTGGGGGCTCTCAAGGAAGCGATGGTCTGCCCTCTCCTAAAAAAACCATCTCTGGATCCAGCCGAATTGGCAAACTATTGGCCAGTTTCCAATTTACCCTATTTGGGCAAATTAATTGAGAGGGCGGTGGCGATGCAGTTGCAGAGCTTTATGGATGACACTTCCATGCTAGATCCCTTCCAGTCCAGCTTCCACCCAGGCCATGGGATGGAGACGACACTGGTTGCCCTCACAGACGACCTCCGGAGGCATCTGGACCGTGGCGGGATGGCGGTGGTGTTGTTGGACTTGTCAATGGCGTTCGACACGGTCGACCACCAGCTACTGACCCACCGCCTCGATAACATGGGGATTCAGGGGCTTGCCTTGCAATGGCTCGTCTCCTTTCTCCAGGGTCGGGAACAAAGGGTGGCTCTCGGGGAGCTGCTGTCTCAAAGGCACCCGCTAATCTGTAGAGTGCCTCAAGGGGCGGTGCTTTCCCCAATGCTATTCAATCTCTACATGCGCCCCCTTGCCCAGATTGCTGGGAGGCATGGGCTAGGGTGTCACCAATATGCGGATGACACTCAGCTATATCTGTTGTTGGGCAGTCAGTCTGACTCTACCCCGGAAGACCTGGACCAGGCGTTACAGGATGTGGCTGGTTGGCTTAGACTGAGCTGATTGAAATTGAATCCGACGAAGACGGAGATCCTGTGCCTGAGTCGGAGCGGATCGGGGATAGGGATCCCACTACCAGCCTTCGATGGGGCACCGTTGGTGCCAGCGCCGAGGGTCAGGAGTTTGGGAGTGCTCCTGGATGCCTCCTTAATCATGGAGGCCCAGGTAGCAGCCACTGCCAAAGCAGCCTTCTACCATCTCCGGCTGATTAGGCAGTTGGTTCTCTTCCTTGAATGCAATGATCTGGCAACAGTGATCCATGCAATGGTCACCACAAGGTTGGATTACTGCAATGCTCTCTACATGGGGCTGCCCTTGGTGCAACTCCAGAAGCTGCAGCTGGTGCAAAATGCAGCAGCCAGGCTGTTGATGGGTCTCCCTATGCAGGAGCACATCCAGCCTGTGCGAAAGGCATTGCACTGGCTGCCAATAGCATACCAGATTTGCTTCAAGGTGCTGGTCTTGACCTTTAAAGCCCTATATGGCCAGGGACCTACCTACCTGAGGGACCGTCTTTCCCCATATGTTCCCCAGAGAGCACTACGTTCAGGGTCGCAAAATCGTTTGGCCCCCCTTGGTTCTAAGGACGCCAAGCTGGTATTGACCAGGACCAGGGCGTTTTGAGCTTCCAGACAAGATCAGGGCCCTGCGGGACCCTTCACAGTTCCACAGGGCCATGAAAATAGAGCTCTTCCACCAGGCATTTAGGTAAGGAGCTGCATTTCATCATGTGTGCCAATTTTATTGCCAACCTGAGCCCGCCGAGAGTGGATGTACCGCTGAATGTATGTCTCTATATGCACTTTACCACAGCCGTATTGCCATTGTTATGTTAATGGTTTTAATACTCTATCATGTCTTTTATATTGATATTTATATTGTTGTTTTATCTATTGTTTTCCTATATAAGCCGCCCTGAGCCTGCCTCGGCGGGGAGGGCAGGGGAAAAATCAAATATATAAATAAATAATGTGAATCAAATTCAAATCATAGAGCTGCTTTGAATGATTAGGGCCTTAGCTCTAAAACCCAGTAACAATTTATCTGAACATGTATAGACTTGCAAACATTTAGAATTAGACTGTAAGGAGTTTAAAGCCATTTATTTGATAGCATCAGGAAGATCAAGCACAATTTCTCTATCAAGAGACTAGCACCTAGTGGCAGATGCTGTAATTCCGAAAGTCAATACTAAAGAAGATGTGTGCGAATAAACTGACCTTCAGAAGGTGCTGGTTTATCCATTTTGTGAAGGTTTTCTTTTGTACTTTGTCCCGTTCATCTGAGAAGAAGAAAAAACAAACAAGCAAAACTCAGTATTTTTTTTAAAAAAACAACACTTACAAAGATTTTAGGGTGTTACAAATTACCTGAAGACTTAAGACCTTTAACCTGGAGGTAAAAATGTAAACATTAATTATTATGAAATTACAAAGCACATCTGTAATACTACCAGAAATCAAGCTGTTATAGAAACCAAAGACGGAAATCAAAAAGAAATAGAAACTAAATAATAAATAGGGTAAAGGAAGTTCTGTAAAAAGGATACTAGCAAACACAATTTTTTTGTATCAGTGTTTGGAGTTAAACTGCATGGATCAGGGAATTATAAGTGAAACACAAAGAAACCTATTGGTTACTTATCAACGTCTCACACTTGGTTAGGATTGCCAGGTGATGGCTGGCACACAGCAAGAGACTGGGGTGGGGAGCTGTCAACATGATGACAAACCTGGAAGTGTTGTCCCAGCGCTCTAGGATTCAGCAGAAAATGTTTGCTTTTACCATAAATTTTACAGGGAAGTCTAGAGCAGTGTGACATCACTTCTGGTCTCACCCTGGAAAAAACATTATGCTGTCATATCAGCAGGGGATATTTCGTAGAAAAAGACCTGCAGGAGCTCATTAGCATATGGTATGCTAATGAACTACTAGGCTATTAGCATAATAGCTCATTAGCATATGCAACGCCCCCTGACATAATAGGAAGTGATGTCAGAAGGGGAAGCAAAAGGGGGGCAAGGCATCTTCAAAAGCCTCCCCTTCTCTTCCCCAGCTGGGGGGGGGGAGCAAAGAGAGAAAGTGTTTACAGTTTAAACCCCTTCTCACTGGAGTTGGGCCGCAGAAGGAGGAAAGAGGAAAGGAGAGAGAGAGAGAGAGAGAGAGAGAGAGAGAGAGAGAGAGAGGGAGAGGGAGAGGGAGAGGGAGAGGGAGGGAGAGGGAGGGAGAGAGAGAGAGAGAGAGAGAGAGAGAGAGAGAGAGAGAGAGAGAGAGATCGCAGAAAGTGAGAACTTTCTAAAAAAAAAAGAGAGAGAAGGAAAGAAGAAGGAAAAGAGAGGAAGAAAAAGAGAAAGAGAAACAAAAGGAGGGAAAGAAAAGGAAAGGGGAAGGAAAGGAGAGAAAGAAAGAGGACAAAGAGATGGGGGAAGGGGGAGGCTCTCTTACCCCCCACTCCTCCAATCAAGCCTCCACCACCCCCGCAGATCCCTCACTTACCCCACGTTTTCTGGCCTCCCCCGGGCCGCAGCGCTCTGGCGCTGGCCCAGGGATGCAGCAACGGGCCTCCTCCAGCCTCCTCGGGGCCACAGCACTCCGATGCAGGCCCCGGGGAGGCGGCAACAGGCCTCCTCTGGCCTCCCCGGGGCCGCAGCCCTCTGGCGCGGGCCCCGGAAGACTGGCAACAGGCCGTTGCGTGGGGAGCTGGGGGCGGGGCTTGCTGCCACCACCATTTTGCCAGCTCTTGGGCTCCCAGAGCAATGCACAGGTGCACTCTGGCCCCAAAAGACCCCTGCATATCAGTGACTCTCCCCGCCTTTTTTCTCTCCCGCTGGCCTACCAAGAGTCAGTGGGAGTCAGGAAGTGTTGGCAGGAGGTCTCCCACAACCGTGGGAGACCAAGCAACCCTACACTTGGTCCCAGGTTAGGGTTACCAACTGCCCAAATATCATGGCCTATGCCAAAACTTACTTTTAACAAAGGTTGTGTTAGACTTACCAACCTTCCAATCTTGGAGTTCTCCTGAAATTACAATCTCCAGATGACAGAGATAGTTCACCTGGAGGTAATGGCAGCTCTTAAGGGTAAACTGTATAGCATCACACTCCTTTCTGAGCTTCCTCCTCAATTTCCACCTTCCCAGGCAACACCACCAATTCTCCAGGAATTTCCCCAAGCTGGAATTGGCAACCCTATAATTCTATCACATGAAGCTAAAAGTGATCACCTGATAATTGTCGATGGATACCTATGGGCCGTGGTCAGGTTTAAAAGCTGGCAACCCTACTACAGGCTTACCGGATTAATTCATAAACTAATCTTTCCCACTGCCAGTTCCTCTCTGTTGAACATTGTCTGTTCCTTCTTTATCTCCAGATAGCATTGGGACCTCTCTTACAGTTGTCAGGTTGCAGCCTGGCAATTTCCTTTCCCCCCTTCAAATTTGCTTCTTAATTGAAAGCCAAGTCAGTCACAGTTTCTCCCAACCAGTCAATTTTGTCATCTGCTTCACTCTCTCATGTGCCACAACATGCTGAACTCCAGATGTGCCACATAGCAGATATGGGAGGAGTGGACAAGGGACCTGAAGGAAAACAAATAATAGCTGTCTTGTCTCCCAATCCTCTCAGTACTGTTCCATATGCTACTGAATTTTGCTTGAAACCTGGCAATACGAGCTTCCTTCCTTTAATTGTTTTAGCTGTTCCTTTGTGTACTGCTCATTTTTGGCTGTTAAATAATACTTTCATTTTCTTCATGAGTATTAGGCTCAGTTCAGACATAAGGCAAAACCGTGGTTTATTTTAACTATGGTCACTTTGTAATACCAAGATTTGGCTCATAGGTGATCACTTAAATCCTGGTTTGTCTTGACAAATGCTGGTTTCATTGAAGCTCTTACCAGTCAGCTCTGAAGCAGGTGCATGCATGAGAGCAGGGCCAGGTAACAAAGATTAAGCATGAGAAATCATAGTGAAGACTACCTGTGGTTAATAAACCAAAATTAAACCTTGGTTTCAGACCTTAGTTTGACAAACTGTGGTCCCGGTCACACGAGCGGGATAATCCACAGGGGAAGGGAGGATTTTAGAGCTAGAGCAAAATGGAGCGGTAGCAAGATCAGACCGTTCCCTGAGGCTCCGTGCTCAGGCCTTTGGCAGCCGATCACACGAAGTGAGGCAAAATGGCAGTGACACATTTGTGCGCATGTGTGGGATGCCGACGGGCACCGGCTGCGATGGGCTACAAGCACTTCCTGATCAGACGCCCGCACGCGCTGCGCCTTTTCCGGAAGATACTGCATGGTTCCCAGTATCTTTTAACTCCGTTTTTTGGGGCTGAAGTTACGGGTTGGAGACGGGAGCGCCACGCTTCCCAGATGTTGAGGTATGATCGCGCCCATTTAATACGTAGGCAAGGCATCCCTCTCACTGGGCAAATTCTCCATGTGAACGGGGCCTGTGACAACCAGAGTTCACAGAGTAGCTTACATTCAGACAATCACATTAATAATAGGCCGCGGGCACATGGGCAGGAAAATGCGGGGGGGGAGCGTGGCTGTTTGGCACGGGGCAAAATAACATGCGGTTGCGCCAGCAGACGTACCGTGGAGGTCCCATGGAGGTCCCGTGGTAGGGGGGAGGTGCCGAGCACACCACAATCCTGTGCCGTGGCAAAGAAGCGGTGCGGCAAACGGGTATTTTTTTCTCTGGACACCAAAGTTTGCGCATGCCCCCTTGGGTGCTTGTGCGCATCCCATGGACAGTTTTTAAAAAAACCCTTTATACGAGGGGGCATGGGCGGGCGCCGGAACTACCACCGGAAACACGATCAGACGCCCGCCCTTGCCCCGCAGTTACCGGAAACGAGTACCTCCGAGGTATTAGTTTTTAACCACACATTTTCGGCAGGAAACCTCCAGTTTGCCACGGGAGCACTACGCTTCCCAGATATGGCGGTGAGATCGCGCCCGGAAAATCCGCCTATCTTCCGTCTCTCTAGCATGCCTAATGCTCCATGTGACCGCGGCCATAGTTGGTTTAATTAAACCATGGTTTCAGATGACATCTGAATAGAGCCTTTCCTACTTTGCAATTAATATACTGCAAAGTTACAAAAAGCAACAAAGAATGGAATTATTTAATACAACCTGTAATGATTTCAATTATATGTGTGTGTTTCTTTAAATAGCTGGTAAGTGTCAAAAGAATAAGGGGGTGAAAGAGGGAGATGAGTGAGTGAGGTGATTGGTTGGTGACTGAGAGTGTGTGGACCGAGCTAGGAGGTGTGTGTGTGGAGAGAGAGAGAGAAGGCAGAGTGTTCAGTTTGAAGTCAGAAGTCAGCAGCTGTCAGTTGTGGTCAATCTACATAGAGTTTGAGAAGCAACCCAACGTGGGGATTCAGGGGCTTGCCCTTCAATGGTTGGCCTCTTTCCTTCAAGGTCGGGGACAAAGGGTGGCGATAGGGGATCAGCGGTCCTGGAGGCACCCTCTTGAGTGTGGGGTGCCTCAGGGGGCGGTACTGTCCCCGATGTTATTTAACATCTATATGCGCCCCCTTGCGCAGATTGCCCGGAGCTATGGGCTTGGGCGTCATTAATATGCAGATGACACCCAGCTCTATCTGATGCTGGGTGGCCAGTCGAACTCCGACCCAGATGACCTCCATTGGGCATTGCAAGCTGTGGCTGGTTGGTTCAGACTGAGCCGGCTGAAACTAAAACCTGCAAAGACGGAGGTCCTGGGCCTAAGTCAGGTTGGTTCGGGGTTGGGGCTCTCCCTCCCAGCCTTCGATGGGGCGCCTTTGGTGCCGGTATCGAGGGTTAGGAGTTTGGGAGTGCTTCTGGACTCCTCTTTGACGATGGAGGCCCAGGTGGCAACCACTGTCAAGTAAGCCTTTTACCATCTTCGGCTGGCGCAGCAGTTGGTCCCCTTACTTGGCCACAGTGATCCATGCGACAGTTACCTCGAGGCTGGACTACTGTAACGCTCTGTACATGGGGCTGCCTCTGTTGCAAATCCGGAAGCTGCAGCTAGTGCAGAATGCAGCAGCTAGGCTGTTGATGGGTCTCACTAGGTGGGACCACATCCAGCCGGAGCTGAAGGCACTGCACTGGCTGCCTATAGCATACTGGATTTGCTTCAAATCTTACCTATAAAGCACTTGATGGCCAGGGTCCAGCTTACCTAAGGGACCGCCTTTCCCCATATGTTCCCCCAAGAGAACTACGGTCAGGGGCACAACATCTTTTGGTTATTCCAGGCCCCACGGACATCAAGTTGGCTGCAACCAGAGCCAGGGCCTTTTCGGTGGTGGCACCTATCAGGTGGAATGAACTCCCGGAGGAGATCCGGGCCCTGCGGGACCGTATGCAGTTCCGCAGGGCGTGTAAGACAGAGCTCTTCCACCAGGCTATTGCATAGGAGCTGCCACCACTACTGCACCACCACCAAGCTGCCATCTTTGACGGTGAGAACTGGTTATGAAAGGACGACAGTACCATCCGGAACTGATGCTGATGGGTTATGCTGGTTTGTGGAACCCCATCATGGATTGATGAGCTTATTATTTAGAGCACCGGCACTTTGTAATTGACTGTTTTATTCTGTTTTTAGTAGTTGTATCATGGCATATGCCTCTTGTTAGCCGCCCTGAGTCCATTTGGGGAGGTTGGGATATAAATTTAATAAATAATAAATAATAATAATAATTTATCTGCCTTCAGCTTTTTGTCTCCACCCCCTCCCCCACAGCCTCTACCAAGGAAAATTATAGTCTTTCTCCACAGTGGGAACCAAGCCAGCTTGCATTATTCCTACCTCCTTTTTATCTGCACAACAACCCTGTGAAGTTGGTTAGGCTGAAAGTATGTGACTGGTCCAAAATCACCCAGTCAGCTTCCGCCGCAAGATGGGGGATCTGAACCTGGGTCTTGCAGACCCTACTCTGAAGCTCTAACTGCTGCACCGCACTGGCTTTCAAAGGATGGCTGCTGAACAGCAGCAAGCAGCCAGGCCAAGTTGAGTCATGCAAATCAGGTAGTATCAAGTCAACCAGAGGGTGCTGCCTAGGGATGCCAGCCTCCAGGTGGGCTCTGGGGATCCCCTGGAATTACTGCTCAGCTCCAGACTACTTAGTTTTTGGATTTTTCTACAAACCCAGGAAGTCTTCTGACTATGTAGGAAAAGCTGTTGGTGGAGAGTGAGCTCCCTGTTGGTGGAAATAAGTATCCACACCAAAAAAAAACCCTCTGGAAAATAGTATAAGGATAGAGGTGCTGTGAAAGACATTAAGATTCTAAAGGAGAAAGAAAAGTACTTCAGGGGGCAATTTAGGCAAAATCTAATATTGTGAGAGTATTATAAGAGTGTGAGGGGGGGAAGCTGACAGAGACCTGAGTAAAAAGTGAAAGATTTTACTGAGCAACTTAACAAAACGATTTGTAACCAATATGCTTATTTTACCAATAAAATTTTATCTTGTTTATTGTTAACTCAGAGTCTTATCCTCAGAACCACATAGTCCAATGAAGGAGCCTTAGAGCTTGGGCACAATACTGTGGGAAAGGTTAATTAAAGACCGGAATTAAATTCCTCGTGGCAGCGATAGATACTTTGAGTGAGAGAAAGAAACAACAAGAAATTTAAAACTACATCCCACCTAACCACACAAAATAAGAGAGAGGTACTGTCACACAACCATTAAAATGCTTTGATTCAGTACAGTAGCAGTACACTTCCCAAACTACCTTCCAGGTCTACTCTTGCAAACGAGATCAAAAATGCTCATGTCTGGATTCCAGACACAACTTTTCTACATATCTAAGACTATTCCAAAGCCCAAGGATGACAACAGATCGGAAACTGCATGCTTTAATACACTGTAGATTGCATAGCCTCAGTCTCTAAATAGAAAAATGCAGCCAAACCCGAATTTGAACATCATTCACAGTGTATTAGAATGTTATTCAGAACACAAAAGAGTAACCATCTTGCCCAAAGATCTTACAATTTAAGCAGGGCCGGCCCCGAGGGGTTTGTGCGCCCTAGGCGAGGCCGCCTCGAGGCGCCCCCCCTCAGATGCCAACCTCCCGGTGGGGGCTGGAAACCTCCCAGCTGACCGCCTGGGGGGGAGACAGAGTGACGCCACGTGAGAGAGTGCCTGTGAGGTAGGTGGGGCTCAGAAAGCTCTCCGGAGAGAGCCCGCAGGAGGAGGGGCCAGCAGGCAGGCGTGCGCCGCCCCCCCAGCCCGGCCAGTCGCCTCTGTGCGCGCTCCCTACTCCCCGCCCCGCGGCAGCCTGAAGAGGCGGAGAAGCGCCTGGCCGGCTGGCTGCTACACCCAGGAAGCTGCAGGCGGGCTGCGGCAGAGGAGGGGGAGGCGGATGCAGCAGCAGTAGCAGCAGCCTTGCCGCGCCAGGGCAGCTGGCCCGCTGGAGCGCCGGCCGGGCACAGCGGGCCCTGGATCGCCAGCCCACGCCGGGTGGCTGCTGCACCTGGCACCGCTGCCAGGGCTGCACTGGAGAAAGAGGAAGAGGAGCCCCCCGCCCCCCATGGCGCCCTCTGCCTCCTTGCCACCTTCCTTCCTTCCTCCCTCCCCTGCTTCCCTCCCTCGCCGCAGAGAGAGAGAGAGAGTGCACGCGCGAGGGGCAGGCACCCGATCCCCGCCACCTTTCTTTTCTCTCTTGCTGGGAAGAGGGGCTCAGCTGCCGCGGGCCGGAAGGCGCAACCCCCCAGTGCTTCCCGCCTCCGCTCGCCAGCCGCCATGGCAGTGGCGATCGCCCGATTAGGGCAGCGGTGGGGGGCATTTGGCGGGGAGGCCACGGCGCAGTTTGGCACCCCTGAGGGCCGGCACGCCCTAGGCGAGCGCCTAGTTTGCCTAACGGGCGAGCCGGCCCTGAATTTAAGCAAAACTGACCAAATAAAACTGAAGGGAAAGAACTGTGCATCTCAGCAAGAGGCTTTAATTTTAAAAATGTAGTTTTGCTCTATAACCTGCCTCCGGAAACCAGTCTAGCAGAAAAGCAGGGTCTAAATGAATCCAAAAAACTGATCTATCAAATATGGTTTGGAATAAGAGCATGTAATCATTTCTGGGTTTTAAGGCCTTCAATGAAGAAAAAGGAGAATGAGCAGAAGAATTGAGTAGCCATCTCCCACAACTCTAGTCGTAAATAAATTTAAACATTTAGTACACCTAATGCCTTCAAGCTGCTAACATAAGCAAGCACTACTATGATGGTAAAAGTAGTGTCCAAGATGACAGAATTATTCAAGAAGCTAAAAATATTTTAAACATCATTAAAAACCACGTTTACTTTAAAAATATCAGCACAACTTTTTTTCCGGATTACACCTCTAATTCTAACGCAGTCATGCAATATGCCTCTTCATTTTGACGGTTGTAACTACTTGTGATGTCAACCACACATTTTATATTTAGGGCAGTGTTGCTATGACTACTGTAAAGTAAAGACACTATTTTGAGCCTTTAAAAAGTGTTAGGCCACCCTAATAGAACCTTAGCATTTAGTTACTTTTTTACATTCTGTCATATTTTAAGCTAGCGTACTACCAGAAGTATAATCAGAAGGCAGAAGCCTGTACCTCATGATGCCAAATACCCCTCCATTGGGCAGAATGTCAGAACATGGAAGGTGACTGTGCATTAAATGTCAGTGTGTTTTGCAAACTCATCTGTGACAACAAGCAGTAAAATGGAGTGAAATCAGATGCAGGCAAACGTGTAAATTTGACATTCCCCAGCCCAAGCAAAAAAAAAAACAAAGCGCAAAAGGAGTAATGTTAAAACTGAGACACTCTTACATCTAACCATTCTTTTTTTATGTTTCTCATACTCTGAACAGCTGTCTGAAGAATAATGATTGTTAAGAAGAGGAAAGTAAAGCTGACCAAAAGAAGGAAAACATAGTTTAATTTTCATTCTCTAGGACAATCTTATACTTCCTATCCAAATCAAACATGGCTAAGCGATTAAGTCGAAACAAAACACAGGTATTGCAGTACTAACCCATACAGCACATTAAGTTCTCCAGTTTTCTATTCCATTCGTGCTCATGTTTAAGAAGCTGTCCCTTCATTCTCAGAGGGAAAGGCAACCTCAGAGGTATGCTTCTTAAACTATTCAACTTCAGGGTATGGTTATTTTTTTTTCTTGGGGGGGGTTGGAAATAGAAATACCTGTGACGAAAGACTGGCTCCTCCCTCTGAAAGTAAATATTAGCAGTCACCAGCCTGCTACAGCAAACCAAATAATAGCCTTTTATGCTGCATTTCACAACAGAGATACTGCATGAAAAGCCTATTTGGGGATTTAACTATGCAAGTCACTTCAGACAGCAACCCAGGTCCGCAGCTACAGTGGGGCATCTTGGGGCCTGGCCCCCTGACTTATTGCCAAGCCCCCCCCCAATTTCCCATCCAGCCGAGCCCCCCCAACTTCCAATTTTTTATTTTATTTTCTTTGTGGCACTCCCTTGGGGGTGTGTGCAGGGTGTCCCCCGACTTATTTAAAGACTCCCCAAATTAAAAAATCCTGGCCACAAGCCTGCAGCAACCTCTTCAAAACTATGTTTCCTGGTATATGGCCAGTATCCAATTCATGTTTAATTAATGTTAAAAAAAATCTGTAAATTTCCAGGTCTGGTGAAATGATTTCCCTTCTTCCCAGCCACACCATACTTCCTGGTATCACTTAAGTAGGTAAAAAACCGAGAAGAGGGGGGGGGGACTCGACCAAAGATATGACTGTGATATATGAGGGTCAAGCCAACAAAATAAGTTATTATAAAAATACAAATATTTATCATGGTGTGCACATTAGTAAAAGATAAAATAAGTTAAAAGAAATTATCCAAATATCAGACTCTTAAAACTTTTTACACAGAGAGCTGATAGTTTACATATACAATTGATGGGTATATCTTATGACCAGTAGACCATATGCATTTTGGCCCCTTAGGGCCTTCCTCAGTGGTCAATATTACTATTGTACTATTGTAAAACAATACAGGTCCCGTTCACACGCGGTGATTTGGGCCAGTTGCGGGCCAGTTTGGGGGCGGATCAAAGCAGCGCGATCACACCACCACATCTGGGAAGCGTTCTGCTTCCGCACCCGAACTGGCCCAAACCCGGGAAGAACCGCCGCAAAATGAACCACCTACCTCGGTGGTTCAAGTGGACGCGGCGCTTCTTCCCGGGCGTCTGATCGCCGGCGCTCCCTTGCGCCGGCTCAACCCCGGCCCGGAGCCGAACTGCGCATGCTCCGACATGCGCAGTTCGGCCGGCTTTGCATATTAGGCCACACACCCCTAATGTAGCCAATCCTCCAAGAGCTTACAGAGCTCTTCTTACAGGAGCTACTGTAAGCTCTTGGAGGATTGGCTACATTAGGGGTGTGTCGCTTAATATGCAAATGAGTACCTGCTACAAAAAGAGCCCTGAAAAAGAACTTCTTTTGCTAGCTTGACCCTCATATATCACATCACTTAGGTAGGAGCCTAAGCACAGGTATAGCCCTAACATACTAATGCTAAAAAATGTACATGGTAGACGAACATCTGCTAGTCTATTAATAAAGCACTGGTATTATGGGAAGACCTGGTGGGCATTCATAGGCCTGTTATCGTAACTTCTGTCATGTTGGGGCAGAATGAAGTAGTATAAAAGAGACACAACCACCTCATACTACAGGAGTGATATATCATTTTTTTACGCTCCATCTAGTTGTTGATGGGGTTTTTTAAACTGAAGTGAAGGAAAGATTGGGAGGAACATCTCTGCCAGCTTTTGTTTTCCCTTCCTGTTCCAAGTATAAAGCTTGGGTGTGGCCAGAGGCATGAGCCTGTGGCCTTGGCCGAACCAGCCCATTGGATCAAGGACTGGCCCAAGATGTAGTTTGTTGTTCTGTTCATTTGTTTATCTGCATTTCTCTACTGCTGTAAGCCACTATATGTCCCATCATGGAGAAATGTAAGTATCTAAATAAATAAATCAGAAAACTATTTTATCAGTAAGAAAGATTCCAGCCCAGCCCTTTGCCTCATGTGCTTGTTTTCCATTGGCAGTTTTTAACACAGGAAAACATTTAACTAGCTGACTCCCCATCTAATATGTGTATAGGGGTGTGCATTTGGCTAAACTGAGTAAAAAAAAACAACCTGAAAAATATTTTATCAGTATTTTCCATTTATCTTTTTAGCTGGACAGCAAGTGGGCTTTTTATTTGGCTATCCAAAAATGGCTGACCTAAAAAATCCCAAAAATATCCAGGATTTTTGGGACCACCAGATAGCTGCAGTTAAAGGGCATTTAAGGGGCTCTCCATCCCTTTAAATGCCTTCAGAGTGAACTCCCTGCTTGGAGAAGGCATTTAAAGGGACCACAAGCCCTTTAAATGCTTTCAGAGTTCACTTGTGGCTTGGAGAAGGCATTTAAAGGGACCGTGAGCTCTTTAAATGTCTATTTTCTCCATTGAAACCAAGGGAGAATGGGGGCACCCTCTTTCGGGGCCCATTGTCTAAACCTCTGGTCCAATCTGTTTGAAACAAGGCGTTTTTTTGAGGACAGGCACCAGCAGCTATGCTGCAAGTCTGGTGCCTCTACCTCAAAAAAACGCCCCTGCAGAGCCCCAGATACCCCCAGATTGATTCTATATCTATTCTATATCTTGACTATAATGGTCCCCATAGGATCTAGTGGAGCCGGAAAAATTGCCAATTCCAAATATTTAGCGAATCCGAATACCATACCAGTATTGGAATTTGAGGATATCAGGAAATACCAATATTTTTGGGGTTCAATACACCTGAACATGTCGGGGGGCGGGGGTTGCACATCCCTATATGTGTAATGCAATCCATTCTACCACCTCAGGCATAGATTAGGGCTCAGTCCTGGCAGTTCTGAAAGGTGTGGTTTATCATCCCCACCCTCAAGGTTTTTGCTACAGATCCTCATAAAGGTGGTCTTAACATCCCTCCTGTCCAATATTTATATGAAGCTATTAGGCAAGTGTGAAAGACCTTTAGCCACACAGGAACAAGTAGCAAGCATTTTCATTCCTCAAAAAAAGATCAGAGCAGGGTTCCCCAACATGGCACCTGAGGGAGCCAGGGTGCCTACCACTATTTCCCCAGGCATCTGCCAAACTTTTCAGAAAGTTGTGGGGGTGGGGCCATGGTAAGGCAGAACTTGTTATTGGCTGCTCTCATTCAAATGAAAGCACTTTCCACAGCTGCAATAGCAACTGCAACTGCAGCCACTAGACTATCAGGAGAACTGGTAGGTACCTGGGCTTTCCTTAGCCAGTATGTAGTTCCATTCCCAACTGTTGCCATGAGCCTATTTTTCAAAGCAGAGAGGGAATTATAAGTCCAGGGAGCAGAGCTGTTTAATGAGGGGAGATGTGTTCAGTAGCAGAAGGCCACTTCCCCTTCTCAGGTTTGCTGTCCTCCCCGTGGCTGGATCATGCTTCCAACCAAAGTACAGACCTTGCCAGACCAATGGCCAGACTCTGAATTAGGCAGCTTCATATATTTGGTATAGTTGTCATGCAATTCTTTTGTAAAGCGAGGAGAGAAGTACTACATTTGGCTCCATCTCCTGTGGCAGCCATTTTCAGGCTGTGCTCATCACCTCCTCTCAAAATTCCAAAGGTGCACACAGGCTATAAAAGGTTGAGGACCCCTGGGTCAGAGGATTACTTTGAAAGATGCTGGGTGATTGCTGACAACCTTAAAGCTGAGTTTAAACTGGACACAGTCCAGAAGAAATGTTACTGTTACAAACTGTCCAGAGGCAAAAAGCAACTAAGAGTGTGAACTTTTAATTTGAACCTTAGGTAGTTAGTTTCAAGGGTCATTTCGTAGAAAAAGAGGTGCAGGAGCTCATTAGCATAACTCATTAGCATAACATTTGCTAATGAGTTATGCTAATGAGCATAACATTTGCATATGTCACACCCCCTGACATCACAAGGCAACACCCACCGCTCAGGCTACACCCCCAAAATCTCTAGACATTTCCCAACTCAGGTTCAAACCTGGGTCTCCCAAATCCTTCTCTGGAACACTAACCACTACACAACAGCAGTAGCAAGCAGCTGGGCCTGCATGAGGTATGCAAGTTGCATGGTGTCAAGTTGTCCAGTGACTGCTGCCAGGCCTGACATGCTCTCTTCCCCTACATTTTACTGACAGAAACAAATGCTTGAAGGCTGGAAATACTGCTGTGGTTGACAAACAATGGCCACTGAGAGAATTCCTTTCATCTGGCTACAGGTGCTGCTTCTATTATGGGTGAGGGTTGACCTGGATTCCCTTTCTCCCCCCCCCCCTTTCCCTTCGCCCCACTTGGAGGTGAGGTGAAGGGAAAGGAGGGGGGGGGAGTTTACTTGTTACTCCTGGAACGCTGTTCCTGCTCAAAGTGACCCGTGGCCAGATCTTTTAACTGGAAATGTTGGTGACTGAATCTGGGACCTTCTGCATGCCACACAGATGCTCTGCCATGGAGCCATGGCCCTTCAGCTGAAACAGATCATACGAATACCTGACAACACTGTTATGTCAATGCTTTTTAAAGAAAACACTAGGAAAATGTACTTCTTTTCCCATACATCAGAGTGCACTCACAAGTGACTGTGATATCACTTGTACTGTAAAAATATTCAGACGAAGAGATTATTAAGCATTAAACCCACTCTAAAAGAACATTCGTCATCTAGTTTTATTTTTATTTGACACTGGTAAACCATGCCTGCAGATTATGGACCAAAACTGTGAAATGAGTTACACACCTCAAATTATTTAAAAAGTGTTCAAAAGTTGGAACTATTGGAAGGGGAAGGGCTTAACTGGGGCACCACTGGATCCAGGGCTGGTCCTGCATACATGATGCAGCTGGGATGAATCTGAATTAGCATTACAGAGTGCTTGGGGGTAAAATCTGTAGGAGTCACTTTGTGTCCTTAGAACAAAATGCTGCAGGGACTGATAGGAAAATAAAATGTCAGAAAAACCAAATGGCAAGCAGTTTGGTGGTTTAAGGTACTTAAACCCTGTCTTGAGTCACTAAAGTTTGCAGATTTTGTTTGGTAAATGTGGCTACCTGCTCTGCATATCAGGTGAAAGAAGTGAGTTGTACTCTGTGCATACTGCCAAGGGTCCTTGCCCAGGCCAAAATTACTCAGCTCATAGCACCACATGCCTGTGACTAGTAAGCACAAGGACCTTGCAGGATATCACTTACCATCTACAGATCTTTCTTTATCTGTACATAGCTGGATCTTGTGCTGTCATTCCAGTAATTCACAATGTAGGGAGGGGCTGTGGGTCAGTGGTTGAGCATCTGCTTTGCATGCAGGAAGTCCCAATGTGAATCCCTGACATCTCCAGTTGAAAGAACTGAGTAGTGGGTGATGTGAAAGAACTCTCCCTGAAACCCTGGAGAGCCAATGTGGGGAGGGGCTGTGGGTCAGTGGTTGAGCATCTGCTTTGCATGCAGGAAGTCACAATGTGAATCCCTGACACCTCCAGTTGAAAGAACTGAGAAGTGGGTGATGTGAAAGAACTCTCCCTGAAACCCTGGAGAGCCACTGCCAGTCTGAGTAGGCAATACTGACCTCGATGGACCAAGGGTCTGATTCAGTATAAGGCAGCTTCATGTGTTGAACCGTTCCCCCACACCCCTTATGGACAGGACAATAGCATTACAAGTGACTGCTAATGTGCAACAATAGTGCACCATCCAATGGTGTGTGGATCCAGTTCTGGCATTGGAAACAAAACACAACCAGGGGATTGTTAGCTTCCTAAAGGCTGCCTGGGCCTTTAGGAGAAGAGCAAGCTAACTGCAATGAAGAGCAAGCTAACTCCAATCCTACCACCACCAAAGCAACAACCCCGGAAGGGAACGAGCTGGCCACAGTAGGTGATGGAGATTTTAGTCCCATTTCTTCACAGCCAGATGGCCCTCCTCCAGGAAACTTGGCAATTTCACTCTTTCGCTCACCCAGCCTGCTGTGGCTCATGCTGAGGAGAGAGTGGGAAAGCAGAGAAAGAAGCCCTTCCCCTTACTCCAGATACACAAAGACTGACATTCAACAGTTGGAGGGGGCAGACAACCCTGTTAGCCAGGGGTCATTTAGTTGAAAAAGAGCTAGGGGAACTCATTAGCTTAACTCATTAGCATATGCCACACCCCCTGACATCAGGGGCCCGGCGGTGGACCTGCAAGGCCAGCGGGAGTGCGAGGAAGCCCCGCCAAGGCCCTCCCTGGCCCCAGGCAGGCAGGGGTGGGGAGAGGCGGGGAGGAAGCAACTTACCCTCCCTCTTCTCCTGCCTCCTCCTGGCTGAATGAGGGCTGGAAGCGGGGAGGCCGGAAGCAGGGGGCGGGGCTTCATCATGTGCCCCGCCCCCCTGCACCTCACCCCCGAAATGACCTCTGCTGTTAGCCAAACTGCCTTATTTACAACAGTTGGTAACTAAATTTAACGTGAATTCTTGCCAAAGTTTACGGAGGTTCTGTCTACCCCACAGAGTCCCAGTGATGGAGACGAGACTGGTGAATTCCAAACAATTTGTCTTTACTGATGAGTATCAAAATCACATACACACGAAAACAGAATCATACACACTGTGATGTCCTCCTTATTGGGGAGGACTAGTTTCACTTTAAAAGTGTTCTTTATTTGCTGCCACCAGGAAATTTTAAGGACTTCCAAACCTTTATGCTTTTACTTTTACTCTTACTGGTTAGGTAGACCGAGTTCAAGGCTTACGAAGAACTATGTGGTCCTGGGAAGTATTTCTTTCAGAGCTGGTATACTTGAATGAAAGAGGATTTATTAAAATAAAGCATGAATAAGAGGGTAGTACAATGTAACTGGCAATGTGTAAATACTGAACAATTTCTTTGGTATCCCACACAATCTTCTCTCTCACTGACAGGGATCTTTCAGGGAACTTTGTAACACTTATTTAACTCCAGGTCATATATGTTCACTGTTTCTCTCCAGTTTATCAGGACATACAGCCTTTCCTATAACTTGTCTTCAATTAAACTTTCATTTACTTTTTCCTATACACTCAGCTTTCCTTCTGTTTCTCTGTCTCACTGAACTACCTCAGCTGTCAGTTTTATATCTGCTTCAACACAGAACTGCTTGTCTAACTAACTACCTGAACATCAACTGTCAACATCTAACTGTAACTCCTGACTGACATACATACTCATCCATTCAGATTCACTTCCAAACCCCTCCCCCTCTCTGTCAACCACCAATCATACCATCTTGCCTTTCTCAACCACTCTAGTCTATCTATCACAGCCATGCAACCAAACTTTTAAAGAGACACACACAAAAAAAAACACAAGGAATCGTTACACACACATACAATCAAGTTCCTTTAGAATTATAGAAGTACATAAAATAGTCCCTTTTACTTAAGAGGTAGGTAGGTTTACGGTTTAATACTTATCTTTCCTGTAGTCTTGTCTGTTGCAATGAAGAATTGAGGGAAGAATGATAGAATCTAGGGGTACTTCTAAATCACACTCTGCCAGAACCAGCCGGCAGGGCATGGACCTCTTTGGCTGCGCACACCAAGCGATCAAGTAAAGACAAAGGGTATTAAAGCAGGCGGGGGGGGTAGCGGCTAGCAAAGACCCAATGTTTGGTCCTCACTTTTTATAGTCAAATCTTCGGGTGGGTGGCAACCTTGCCAAGCTGTAAACCCACCTATCTGTAGTCCGTCCCATCCCTATATCTCATTGGTGCGTGTAGTAAGGGGCAGCACCTTAGGGGTGTGGACAATATTTGAAACTCTAAACTCTAACTCATGGAAAGCCATCTGGTCAGGTGTGAAGTCTCAGTGTCGAGATTCTCCTTGATGTGCAGATAGATACCGGCGTTCCCAAGCAATCAAAGTAACATCTGCCAAGAAATGGCAATTCAGATGTAGATCAGGTCGTGGATTGCGTGCCATGAAGTCCTTCAGCAATGGGGGATTGCTTGCCTTTTTAAACTGTGATCCTGCTAACAATGGCGAAATGTGCTCCTTTCCCTAAGGCCAGGCTTTTGTGTATCTACAGCCTCATTAACAAGAAATGCAGGCAACAAACATCCTCTATGTGAAGACCTCTCAGAACAGATGATTGCAAATAGCTTTCCCTTGGAGCCTATGGGCAAATGTGTGTGCACAATCCATATAGTGTGTTAGCATATATATTTAAGTCAATAAACAGCAAAATATCAGTCTCTTTCTCAACAACCCTACATATATAGAGGTACTCTGGTAATTTAAAAAGTCATACCTGCATACTCAATAGTCAGATCTTATTGTATGTCTGTGCTAAGTGGGGTGGTACAAATATCATAAAGTATTCATATGGCTCTTTTGGCTGCTGTTAATTGCAAACGTGGCTCTCTCCACTCCTCATAAGAGTGAATACCACTGTTCTAGAGCATTCTGTGTGGGATTCTTCTTGATTATTCTTTAGCTAGATGCAACTAAATCACAACAAACTACCTTCTTAGACAGTGCATATATAGTGTCTGTCACAATATATATATATTCACTTCAAAAAGGATGTGGACAAAATTGAGAGGGTGCAGAAGAGAGCAACGAGGATGATCAGGGGTCTGGAGACTGAGCCCTACGAGGAAAGGCTAAGGGCCTTGGGAATGTTTCGTTTGGAGAAGAGGGGATTGCTCTCTTTTAATATTTGAAAGGCTGTCATTTGGAAGAGGGCAAGGAGCTGTTCCAGTTGGCAGCAGAGGATAGGACCCGAAGCAACGGGTTTAAATTACATGCAGAAAGGTATCGGCTGGATTTTAGGAAAAACATTTTCACAGTCAGAGTGGTTCACAGGTGGAATCAGCTGCCTAGGGAGGTGGTTAGCTCCTCTTCACTGACAGCTTTCAAGAAGAGGCTGGACGAATATTTGTCAGAGATGCTTTAGGCTGGTCCTGCATTGGGCAGGGGGTTGGACTAGATGGGTCTGTATGGCCCCTTCCAACTCTATGATTCTATAAAGAGTGCACATGACATTAGTATTGAGATCTTTACTGTATGAAGCAAGATAAACAGCTGACTTTTTGCCTATCATGTATCTGCCTGTCCAGAAGCTCTTATGTAAAGATGAGTGAGAATTTTTTACAATACTGTAAAATCCTTCTGCAAAATATGATGGGTATATCTTGGTTCAAGCAAGATCTCTGAAGAAAAAATATATAAAAAATCTTCCTGTCCACCCACTGAGTTCAGGTGCAGTGCAAGGGGAAAAAATCTAATTTTGAAGATTATGTGGGTTGGGGGAAATTAGTTTCTGGTTGCCTCATTGTGTATGATGTTCAAAGCCTCTATTTTGCTGCCTGTGTTTCTGAGTGAATTTCTAATGAAGTCATTCGAAATGAAACAGCTGCACACACAAAAAAAATGCAAAGGAAAAAAGCCCAGCCTAGGATATTAGCCTTGTATTACATTTTCATTTAGGGTCTGCTTTCCAGGGCATAATGATTGCATTCAGAAACTTCTTGGCATAGTATCTGCAGACGTGAAAGTTCTGCCAGTTTCATTTGCACGACAACACAAATCTATCAATTTGCTTATTTTATTGTTATTTATTTTTGGCAAATGCCATTAATGTTGCTTTTCAATGACTCCACTATTCCATTGATAAATTCAGGAGTGAAATGCAGTAGTTATTAGAACTGAATAGTTCTTCAATTTGCAAAAAAAGAAAAGAGAAAGGAAAATACGTCACTCAGTTACAAGCCCTGTACAAGTCAAAGCATCCCATTAATTGTTAGTCCTGAAACTGGCATGGATTTATAACACATGAATCACATTATTTTGCTACTAGACAGCAGCCTTCACTATGAATTATTTGACATTTTAAAAGACCAGTTCACACTTGCAAGCCAGCACCTTGTTTGCTCCACCCAGTGCTTCTCATATGTAATGATTTAGTCCTCACAGCAGTGACTGAAAATGAGGCTATCAGGGGATCAAGGAATGCTGGCTGCTCATGTGGCCCTGTACAGTCTACACCAGTGGTCTTCAGCTCATGAGTTGGGACCCTCAGGTGGACTACAAAGCTCCACTTGATGGACTACAAGCTCCCATAGAGCTGCTGTTTTGTGCTACTTTTTGGAAGGAACAGTTCCTAGTCCACATGCATAAGGGTGACAGATCTCCTGCTTCTCTTTACATGCTGAGAAGAGTAGCGGAGCAGTGAGGTGAGGGCACTCAATGTGGGACAAGGCTCTTCAATGCCTCTAAACCCTAGCCTTGCTTCTCACTGAGGTACATCTTCTACTGCAGGGGTCCCCAAGATGGTGACTGTGGGTGCCATGAGGCTTTTGCCCAGCAGGGCTTCTGACTGGCCACTGGAGATCTGGTTAGCTGTACAGATTTTTTTTTAAGTTGCTTTGACAGCAGCTGCCAATACAGCACTAGGCTCTTCAACTGCATGACTGAAGATACGCTGTGTGTATGCAGGAAAAGAAGTATTCTGCAGAACAGAGTTTTTGCTTGATTAGAGTTATGCGTGACATCACTCATGACCATTCTGTGGCTGATTCTGCCTCCTCCTTCATCTGTTTTGTGGCTGCACCACACCACCTGGTGCCCAAATTCCATAGGTGCCTGCAGGGTCAAAAAAGTTGGGTACCCTATTCATCTATTTTCTTGTTCTGCTGGCCACACTCCTGGCCTTGACTTGAATGAGGTCATGCCACCAGCTTGCCCTGCCACATGACTCTAATGTTACATTATAATGGTTCTCCACTTCCCTTTTATCTTTATCTTGGCTGAGCAGCCCTTTTCCTTTCTTCATTTCTCTGTTTGTCCCACCCAGTTGTTTAAACGTATACAGATATATGGTTACCAAGTCTAGGGAACTGAAGGACCAACTAAAATACTTATGTTGTTTTTGCCTGATAATGGCATACAAGGGACTGATGGTAATTCAAAACTAACAAATTGCTTTATTTCACTTTTAAGAGGAAATGGTCAGGCAGGTATCAGATTTAGGGCTTAGAAGATGAACAGGCAACAGTAATGAGGTAACTGTATAAATATAAACAGCAGATAGCTTGTCACAATTAAGTAGCTGCTTTGCTATAAAGACATATCTTTAAAACTGTCAATCCTTATGCTTGGGAGTTGAAAACATATTTCAAGACTGGAACCACTGAAGACCACAGCTGTACACTGATTGGACTGCATGGAAAAAATAAGCAGTGACTTCACATGTGAACTGGACACTGCTGCCAACAGGATGTTTAGTACGTCCCCAAACAAAAAGGGTTGAATGGACAATCAATATTAGGAGGACAGGATAAGGGGTGAACAAAAGGAAGAGAGAGAATAATGTTAGGGAGGGTTAGGTGGTTCCAGCACCAGGGGGAGGGGTGATATAGAATTAAAAGAAAGAGGAAAAAATTCCTAGGAAACACAAAACCACCACAAGCCTCTGTTCTCAATTCTCATTCAAGACAGCATCAGATGAAGAACTGATGGAGAAGTTCTTTTCATTTAGGAGCATGAGAAATTACTAACGGTTTGATGAATCAAAATATATTCAACATTCTTGTTCTATGCTAATGAATATCCTGATATTGTTAGATCTAATTCAAGGGTTACTTGGGGGGGGGCAGGTACTATCACCAGTTAATTGGAAATGCCATGTACTTTACAGGAGGGGTGTTTCTCCATCCTTGTTTCAAATTTAGATTATAGCTACATGCGTAGTGATATATTTTTGTATGATTTATTCAGCAACACGCTAATACTCTTATTTGTTGATATGCATAACTTTGTGAGAAACTTGTTTTTTGTATTTGTGTTTGCATGTTTTTGTCTTTGTCATAAGAAGAGCCTGATTAACATGTTTTTTTAAAAAGCAACACATCCTCACAAAATGTATTACTAATACAAAATGTATTACCCTTCTTAATATTTATGAATGCAAAATGGACTCTGTCCCTAGAGAATCAGCTGCAACCATAATGCAGAGACAGCAGAAGATAGTGTTCTCAGGTCTAGATCAAATTTCCCAGTTCTGATAAAAGCTTCAAGCAGAAACAATCATGACAAATTAACAAATGAGAACCCTCTGCTTTATTAAACTATTTTTTAAAAAATATTATTATAGTGGTTTACAGTTCAGATTTTTTTAAAAACCCTCAATCAAAAAATTTACCTTCTTTTTTCCTGAAAAGTAAACAATTTTGTTGAACACATCTGGTGTTGTTTTTACTTTCAGGCCCTGTCAACGGCTTTTAAAAGGGAAGACCCTATGAGCTTCAGTGGACAGGGTGGCCAAACCAGACCTCGAGGACCTACGTGTGAATTCCCATCTAGTTGTGCAACTCACTGAATGACCCTGAGCTAGTCATCACCTTCCAATGTAACCTACCACAGAGTCATTGCAAGGAAGAAATGGCTAACCCAACACATGCCACCCTAGCTCCTTGAAGGCAGGGAGGGATACAAATGTGACTACTACTAATACTAATACTCATCTTCATCTAACCTGTGATTAGTTTAGCAACTTCCTTGTGGGGCCTGGAGTTCTCCCAGGATTACAACTCATCTCCAAAATTGTTCCCTTGGAGGAAATGGCAGCTTTGGAGGACAGCCACATCGGTGCTGAGCTCCCTCATCTCTCCAAACTCCACCCACCCCAGGAGCTGCCCTCAAGCCTCCAGGAACTTCCCAAGCTGGAGTTGGCAACTCTACCTGCAATTCATTGCTTGTATCTTTCTCATATATTTGGCTATAGTATAAGATTGTTTCTTTATCACTTGAAGTCTAGCATTCCTCAGTGCAGGTACATTCACCTTATTAAATGGGGAAGAGGCCAAAGGCAGATCATTTGACTGGTATGCAAAAGGTCTCAGGTTCAGTCATTGGCATTTTCAATTAAAAGTATCAGGTAGTAGGTGATGTGAAAGACCTATGTGAAAGACCCTGGAGATCCACTGCCAGTCTGAGTAGACAATACTGACCCTCAAGGACCTTGATGGATTCAATATAAAGCAGTGTCATGTATTCAAAGTCTATGATGTCATTTAATGCTAAACCATGCTAAGGTGTCAACAGCAACAAATCAAACAAAATGCATACCCATCGTTTGTCACTCTTACACTGTGTATTAATAGTGGAAATATATCATATAACAATGCTTCCTAAAATGTATAATGAGTTTTGAACTGTCCAAAGCACTTCACATACAAATAGTTCAATAATTCTGGAAACATCTCTGTAAAGTAGGCCAGCCGTTCAAAGCATATTTGTTCTGGCCATAAGCTGTAAGAAAAGTAAATCAGTATTATTGCCTCCATTTTGCAGAACACTTATTTAGACTTCTTGAGTCAGAAATCACAGTGACCTTTTCTCCACGGAACAAAGCTTGAGCCCAGATACCTGATATCTGATAAAGTGATATCTGATGAAGTGTGTACGCACACAAAAGCTTATACCCAGAATTAGTCTTAAAGGTGCCATTGGACTCAAACCTTGTTCCAGTACTTCAGACCAACATGGCTACCCACCTGAATCTTTCACACAGGTTATTTTGTCTGGGTTTGATGCAGTTCCGCAGGGCCTGCAAGACGAGCTCTTCCGCCAGGCTTTTGCATAGGGGCCACCGCCACCACCACCACCACCACCACCAATGGTGGCGATAACATCGGGACTAGGAACCGCCCTTGGAAGTTTCCGCCATGAATTGTATGGCACTGACACTGTGGGACTGGCTTGAATTATCTACTGGACAGTATCACCCCAGGGAAATGACTGACACCATCAAAACCACTCAAAGACCATCTTGTGTACAAAAAGCACTTTATTATTGTTATTGTTATTATTATTCATGATTTTATTGTTTTATCTGGTTTTATGCATGGGCTCTTGCCCCTTGTAAGCCGCTCTGAGCCCGTTCGCGGGGAGGGCGGGGTAAAAATGCCTAAATAAATAAATAAAAATAAATGCTATTCAGAAAAGCCCCTCCCCATTTCCTCACAACATCACAGTGCATTTGTGTATCTCCCATGCATTACCTGGCTTTTGTCTGATTTTTCCAAAACCTACTTTGCAGCAAAATACTGGGAATGGCTACCACATAGGCAGAAAAGTTTAGATTTTCCAGGTCCTACCCACATGACAGCCATTTTCCCTGCCCCTATCCCCAAAAAGGCTACTTCCCACCACCACGGGGTTTTTTTAAAAAAAACCTGGCAACTGAATATTGTTATAATGTTATAAAAATCTGTGTATCAGTTTCTCTGAATTCCCAGCTTTCATTTTATAAAAAAGTAACCCCCTTCAATTGCAGAGATAAGTATTTCCCCTTACATTTCTGCAATAAAAGTGTTAGTGACTGGCTTTTAGGAAAAAATGAAATTGGAAATTATGCAGATTGTTATACTATTATAACAATATTCAACTGCTGTGGAAGCCCCATTGCTGCCCTATATCAACAGATGATCTCATCCAACTATCCCAATAAGAGAAAATATATTATGCAAGTTTTAGCATTTAAGACCCCAAGAATTAATGTGGCCTCACTAAGAAATCCTAACAAATATTTTCTAGAGAATCATATAATTTAAAGGTGGTGATCTACTCTTGTCTTTGGTCCAAGGACATGAAAATATTAATATATTTCAATGCACCTGGATGCTACTGTTTAGAACCTTTTTAAAAAACAAACAGGTAACTGTCTGACAAACTATTTATATTCAATACATAGAAAAGACAGTTCCCAACAAAACCAAAATGCAGTGTAGAGATATGCCAGTTAAAGGTGAGGCTGTGCAGATTTTAAGAAGACTTGATTCTGAATGGTTGGGATCTCTAGGACCAAGGAACGTGCTTAATTCTGCTCCAGTAGAGTTTCCATTCATGTTGCCATTTACTATATACAGCATATCTTATTTTATTTTCCTCTGTATAAATGGTCATCACTGATGCTTCTAAAATAAAGCTCAGTTCCTGCCAACAAATATGCAAGGAGATTAAATCTTGTCCATATTTCTGATGCAGTACAGCATTTCTGATACAAGCAGTGAAGCCCCCAAAGATAGAAACCATGCAGAACAGTAGAACATGTCCTCCTCTTTTGCTGTGAAGAAGCACACAGCTCCCTCAGAAACACACACACACTCCAGTTTTCATAACAATGAGTATTTTGCAACTATTTAACAATGGGCTGTTTTACATTTTCTTCAGTGCATTTTCAACGGAAAGAATCCATCCATGTAATGAACCACTCATAGCTCAGTAGAAAAGCCTATGCTTTGTGTGCAGAAAGTCCCAGGTTCAATCCCCAGCATCTCCAAGTAAAAGGATCAAGATGTGGGTGATATGAAAGACCTCAGCCTGAGACCCTGGAGAGCTGCTGCCAGTCTGAGTAGACAATTCTGACCTTGATGGACCAAAGGTTTGATTCAGTGTAAGGCAGCTTCATACATCCATATATTCATACGTATATCCATATAGTAGGCTCTTGCTATGAAACTGCTATGTGAATATTAAATGAACAAAACTCCTGAAACTCAGTAACCCCCTATAGCATCTTCTTGTGTTTTCATTCACTTTTCTTTAGTACAGTGAGACCAGTACTCCATCCAGTTACCAAGGAATTACGAAAGTGTGTAAACCAGTAAATCATGATGCCTGGGAAACTCACAGTTAGAAAACACTCTTGTTTTAATTGTTTTTCCCCCTCCTCTGCTTCTTGGACCCAGTTCAGTTGCGAAGTGATACAAAAACTTTCAGATTAAAAAGACACTTTTGCCAGTCATACAATGGGAAAGTACTTTCTCTTTTTGGCCCTCTTGCCTACGGTTCTCTGAACACAGAATCAAGGCAGACATATCAGTTCACTATATAGGATGTTTGAATCTGCCAAGACCAGCAAATTCATTGTACCTGTATGATTTCACTATTCAGTTATTCTCTCCATGAAATACCAAACATTCACAGAATCATTTTGAAATGAACATCTCTCCAGAATAAATACTCTGTAGCTTAAAACTAAACTGAAGAACATTGTGCTGAACTGCAGCCAGCCAAGTGACATATTTGATGGCTGCTTTCATTCCCTGAGTCCCTATCCTTTAATCCACAGAAGATATCAAAATCTCAACCGTACAACAATACAGCTTTGTCATTGGGCCAGCTATCACTCAGAGCTCAGAAAACTGTACCTGATGAAATCCCCCTCTTCTACACAGCTATTCTCGCCACCCTACCAATAGCCTACAGAAAATCTGAAGACTTAATTTTGAATGGCCACTGAATTAAGCAGTCGAGCTTCTATCCCAGTCTAAGCCTTCTAAAAAACAGTTGACTTGGGGCCAAACTAGGCAATATGAGACATGAGTTGATTTGGGAGTCCCGACCTGACTTGCAGTCACACATAACATCTGGGAGCTAATGGTCCCAAGCAACCTTGGGCACCATTCAGCTTGGGAGTACAGCACAGGGGGAATGAAAGTGCTAAAACAGGAGGAGGGGATGTCTGCACCATCTGGTGACCCACATGTATCATCTAGTTTGGCCCTGAGACTGGAGTAATTCTGCAAATGGACTGTACTGCAGGTCTTCTACCTTCAGCATCTTGCACAGCCAAAGTGGCAGAGAGCAGTGGCAGATCAGAGCAACCTTGCCTCACCTCCCTCCAGCCTCCTTCCTTGCAGAAGCTGAAGAAGCCTTCAGGATGGTTCTGCCATGGGGTGACACCATGCTCCATACTAAAGCAGTACATATTCTGAAGTAGTACAAATTATGCAGCACCAAACTAGATAATAATTTCAGCCACTCAGAGCTGCAAAATCTGTTGTTCGATAATGTGCCTCTGCAGCAAAGAAGGGTGAGGAAATAAGACAGATTGAAAATACCAGTTTCACTGTTCCATATTTTTATAGCTGAATCATTAGGGATATTGGCTTTTTACTGCTTCATTCCAGTTTCCTATCTGCCAATATGAAAAGATACATTATGACCCTCAAGAGACAGCCAAACAATCCAGGTTACAGAATTAAGCCAAAAACCCAGCCACTGGATGTATAAATGAAGCAGCTGATGTTTACACCACGCATACCCATTTTTATTATTCCTATCTGCACTAATCTCCTGTCAACACACTGCCATCCTTTGTTCCTGAAGATGAAAGAAGAATAATCAAAAGATTCTGCTTGGCAACAAAGAAACATAGGGGGGAAATGAACAAAAGGACTTTCTTGTGGCCAAGGGAAGACAAACACCACATATAGGCAGAACCCTCTGCAACCTAAAAAGCATCTTTCAGTTTAGAGATTTATGTCAGTTTGCACTGAAGATATTTTTGTCCAACAGGTCTATGTATACCAACTGTGACATTAATCAGTGAGACATGCAGAGCAATCCTATGCAGAGTTGCTTTAGTCTAAGCCTATTGATGTCAATGGACTCAGACTGTAGTAACTCCACATAGGATTGCACGGTTAATGTTGTTTACCTTTGGCTGGACTGTGTCCTGAGAAACAACACAGTGGCAGGTGTGTTTGCCCATACTAAAACCAGAAACTGCAAAAAGCCCTCCTATTTTTTTATGATTACCACTGAACAATTCAGACTGATGACTGATTAGTCACCAAACAATTAATGCCTTTAAAGGAAAGCTACTAACTGCTTAATTAAGTTGCTTACTTCACTAAACAACCAAGAGTCAATAAAACTTCCCTAAGACAGCATGCAACATCTGGACAAAGTAAGGAACATGAATTGCCTACTAACAGACAGAAGACCATAGATTAGAAGCTCCAATATGCAAGTTGTTACATAACGATTATGTTGCCTGCAACAGTGTTAAGCAATAGAAGGAGAGAATTCTTATATACAGCAGCCATACATTCACATCACCACTTGTGGAGGATTCTGTAAATTAGCAGGCCTGAGGCCCAATGTTATCAGTGTTTGGAAACTGCTCCCCATGCTTGAGTCACCTTCCAAGGAACTGCAAGTGGGATGCAGAATAGTGTTGCGCGTTGTCTGCTTCTAGCCAGCAGTAGTCAGCCACCAGGACTATTTCAGCCACTCCAACTCACCAGCCACTCACCAGCACTCAATTTCAGAGTAAGCTCTGTATAGCACTACACAAGACAGTCCTGTGGTAAACTATATACAGAATTTATTTACAATATTTACAGTCCACTGACAAAGTGCTCCGCCAATAACCATTACACGAGAAGAGAATGAACAGGGCTGCACTTGTCCAGTTATATACATACAGCGTCCAATCAGCTAAGTGCTGACTCATTGTCACTGACCTCATGCCTTATCAGGTCTTAACTGGTCAGGACCAGTTTCCAGCAGCTTGCCTGCTGACACATAGATCACCATGATCTGACAGCTGGATATTAAACATCCGACACAGAGAAAGTACTGTCTCAGTAGCCACTAGCCTTCTACCTAGGAATGCCCCATCTGAGAAGGCTGATAGTGGCTGCAGATCCTTACTCCTTTATGCTTCATCCTCCTTTCAAACAGATGCACACACAGGTGGTTATCACAATCAAAGCTTGCCAGAACTTGAGACTCCAAGTCTGGGACAACCACTGGCAGTTGCTGGCCTTGCAAAATCTCCCCCCCCCCCGGTGCCTGAATGAGCAGATGTGGCTGCGAGGCTGTAATGAACCTCTGGCCAGGATTTCATTGTACTTTTATTGAATTGTTTTGGTTTCTTTGTTCTGTGGCCTTCCTATGCGCACACTGCTCAGGGTAGCCTTTTTTATATCTGATTAGTGCAGGTGCTTACAGAAGGATCTTTCCCAGTTTGGTGTAGTGGTTAAGTGCACAGACTCTAATCTGGTAGAACCGGGTTTGATTCCCCACTCCTCCACTTGCACCTGCTGGATTACCTTGGGCAAGCCACAGTTCTGTCAGAGCTGTCCTTGAAAGAGCAGTTCTCGAGACAGCTCTCTCAGCCCCACCTATCTCACAGAGTGTCTGTTGTGGAGAGGGGAAGGAGTCTGTAAACTACTCTGAGACCCTGGGTGAAGGGTGGGGTATAAATCCAATCTCCTCCTCCTCCTCCCTTTTCTTCCTCCTCCTTTTTGCATAGAGTTTGTCACGAGCTGGGGTGCCAGTCAAAGGGAGTCCAGAACAGGCCAAGGTCAGAAGCCAAGAAGACAGTGCAAAGTCCAAAGCCAAGCTGGGGTCAAGAGCCAGAAACAGAGAGCCAAGTCCAAAATCACTAACCAGAAGCATAGTCCAAAACCAAGCCAGGGTCAGAAGCCAGAAAGACAAAGCCAAAGCCAGGGGGTCCAAAGGTCTAGGTACAACAGCCACGCCAAAGTGGATGCAGCAGTAAGCTGACTTGTTGCTTCCACAAAGACTACTGCCCAGAGTGTGGAGTTAAATGCTGCTACCAAGTAGCCAGCTACACAATCACCCAGGCTCTTGTTAGCACTCTGGGCTAGCTGAGTGTTTCCCCTGTAGCCTGGCCTCTTTTCGCCTGGTTGCTAAGTTTTGCCGCAGTCGCTCCCTTAAATGAGTCACACTAGGGGTGAGTCAGAAGAACTTTCAGCTTGCAGTTTTTCCTTCTTATCTGAGCCAGGTGTGAAGACTGCTGCTGCAGGCACTTGCCAGCTATCCTCCTCTGCTGCTTCAGAGGGGCCAGCTGTGGTTTCTGCAGGCTCTGTCAGCTCATCCTCATCCGCACCCATGACAGAGTTCCAGGGAAATTCTAGACTCAGGATTGGCCCCTTCCTGTTTCAGAAGTAAGGGGGCAGGGATATGGGGGGAAATTTATAAAACCCTTCCTCTCCAAGGCTCATTATTCATTTGTCAGGGGTCAGTTAGCAGGGTAGCTATTCCAGTGGATGTGGAGAACCTCATAGTAAGGGGTACTACAGCTTTTTCTTAGAGAAGGGCTGAGGAGAATGTAAGTTGTGTTAGAGGATTCCATTCAGATGCATTAAGGAACCTTTAATTTGGTTTTCTTTACCTGGCAACATTGACCTTGTTGAGAGTGCATATTTGTCTGCTTTTTGGCCAAGAGCTCACTAGACTCCCTGCTGAGCGCTTCAGTTTATGTACCAAATAGATTCAGGGGTCCTTTAGGGTGCTTTTTTCTTTATGATTTTGGTACATGGGTACCTTGAGGATTCATTCATCTTTCTTCATTTTTTGAGTACTTCTACTTCCCAGTACCAACCTGCTTTCTCTGCACTTTGTATATTTGGGCAGACCTGCCCTTTGGGGCAAAACCCATCTCTTTCCCTAACTTGATGTTCATGTAAATCCCCTACTTGGGGGAGGGGGTTTCTTCCCATAAGATGAGTTAACTAGCAACTGTTTAATACTATTTGACTTCTTCTATTTTGAGTATAGTATTTTAATAAAACATTTTTAAATTTGGTTGGAGTTCTTTGTACACCTTAGACATGGTAGCTGATTCAGGCAGGCCCCCTGTGAAATAACAGGGATGCTGTCAGGGGAATTCAAGGTGGGGAACCTCAAACCCTCAAAAGCCAGAAAGAGGCAATGGTTAAACATGGGTGCAGGTGTGTTAAAGTGGGGCAGGTAGAAAGGAATCAGAAAGTAAGTGGGGGCAGGGCAGTTTGCTACCCAAGAAAGGCTTTGCAGCTGATCCCTCCTCCTCCAAGACCTGGCTTCCACCACCAGAGCCCTCATTTTCATGGCTATTACTGGCTACCAGTAATATGCTTCTTGCCACTCAGGACCTTGAGATCGCCAGTACCTGCTGCCCAGAATTAGGGTGTCCCCACACATGTAGATTATCTCTAAGGGGGAGAAGGGGCTGCATACGCACCACATGTCCCTACCTTCCCATAACACATATAAGCAGAATATCTTCTTCCACTCCAAACCCATGCCTCTCTCCACATTTTGTGAGGTAGAGCTAAAATATTGTTTCCTAAAGGAGACTGGCTAGCCCAATCTTGTCAGATCTCAGAAGCTTAGCAGGGGTGGCCCTGGCTAGTATTTGGATGAGAGACCTCCAAGGAATACCAGGGGTGTGACACAGAGGCTGGCAATGGCAAACCACCTCTGTACATCTCTTGCCTTGAAAGCCCTTTGGCGTTGCCATAAGTTAGCTGTGACTTGGTGACACTTTCCACCACCACAGGAAACAGGCAGACGAAAAAGTGGGAAAGGTAGGAGCATTAGAGCAGCAGGCTTAGAAGTATCCCTGACACATATTTTTTTACTTCCTCCAGTCCCTTTCAGAGAAAGAGGAGAGTATGCAGATTAGCACTAGGAACACTGATAATTTCAATACAAACACAATCACTATGCAAACTGACCAAAAGCAAACTTCCTCACTTACATCTAAAGCAAACATCTTGATCAAATTGCCTGTTTTCTGTCAAAATTTATGCCTTGAGCACTGTGTCAAGCAGCTTTGTGCTTGTGCAGTAGCCACTTGTACTACCAGACCAGGTTGCAAGTTACAAATATGTGTTGCAGTTTGCAGCTACTTCTGTAGTCTGTGAAATTAATCACCAAAGAACTGTTGGGGTCATGGTTGGCTCTTTAAAGTCTTGTCAAGAATGGAATCACTTGCAGTTTGTCCCTCCTTTGTGCTTACAGTTTGATGAGTCCTTTAAATAACCCTACAGGTAATAGGCTGCACACTTTTTGCACCTGTGCCATCAGCAGTATCTATCAAGAGATGAATGAACCTACTTTAAGATTGGCTAGGTTCACAGGCAGGCACCAAAGATACAAAGAGACATCGAAGTAGTAATTAACTCAAAATTCTGAAATGGAATTTATTATTTTAATTGTGTGCCTTTTAACAATTGTGCAAACAGAAAGACATACATGAATTTGTTCAGACATATCTGAAGGGCTCAGTGAATATTAGTTGCCTGCTCACAACCAGTAAGCAGCACACAAGTTGAACCAGCAGCTTAATGAGTGTCGGAAGCACAGATAAAAAAGAGATATCAGACTGAATTTATTGAAAAATGTCAAAACATAAATTTTCTTTAATCTTCAAGACTTGTAACACATTCCATTTTCCTAAGTACCAGGTCTTTAAGTGTTTTCAAGCTATGATTTTTCCCTCTCAGTCCCCTCTTAATAAAAAGAATTTATGAAGCACTACTAGAGAATTCCAAATGCTCCACATATCTTGGCAAGGGGCTAAGGGTCAGCACATGCTGACACTCAGCCTAAATAGGGTAGTTTTAAGGACAACAATATACTAATGACCACATGAAGCTGCTTTATACCATGTCACCCAATTGGTACATCTAGCTCAGTATTGCCTACTCGGACTGACAATAGCTCTTAAGGATCTTTCTGAACAATAGTTTCCCAAAATATATACTGGATATATCAGTGACTGAACCTGAGACCTTTCTGGCACGTAGTCCAGTCTCTCTGGCACTATGCTCCTTCTGCTCATTCTAGCTGTATCAAGCAAGCAGTCCCAATAAACATACCAGAACATTCATGACTGCATTCTGAACAGTTTACAAAGAAGCTGGCTTTCACTATTCACTATGCATTCACTTAAAATACAGTAGCTTGAATCAACCAAAAGGATACAAAAAAATTTTATCTGTGGATTTTTATTGCATTTTCTATAAACTACAAAGAAACAAGGGAAGGTATCTACAAACTATGGGTGAAAGTAAAGAAACCTACTAAAAACCCAAGAGATGGAGGTTATACAATGCTTGAACGAATTAGCTTTGACTTTTTTTTTTACAAACAAGATTTGTAAATGTTGAAAGTGATCTTCAAATCTTTCGCTTGTGGTATCCAATCCAGCAAATCCGACTATACAAAGAGTAGTACAATAGCTCAATTAATAAACCACTTTAGCAAACAACAGAAAACATCAGTATCTCATATTAACAATCTTCTTCCCCCCCAAAAAGTCAAGTCCTCTTCAGTAAGTGTGATTTCTATCTTATTTTCTCTTCCTTTGTTACAATCTTTCTCTACTTAGTCTTCTACTCCCATTGTCCAATGTTATTGCAGCATTGATGATAATCCAATTTTTAAGATTAGATTCGTTTTTCTGTTGTTGTTTCCCTTTAAACATTAAAGTTTGTGGTCATCATATCCTCTGGAGAATCTAATCACAGTCTCACCGGGCAGATCAATACTCGGATATGTCCAGAGATCATATCCTCGCTATATAAACCACTTTTAATCTTAGACCAGTCCTAAAACATCCTTTAAAGTTTGCATTAGATTCTCCTCTTCGCTTCCTCGAACTCCGCGTAGTCTCCACATCGCTTATCATTCCCATTTGCAATTTAAAGGTGATTCTCGAATAATGTCTCTATCCTACTGCAAAACCTTACAATTGACTGCAATGCAGTGAAATTTAGCTTAAAGTTCAGGAGATTTATACATTTATACTTTGGAAGAGTCTATGATTATTTCCAGTCATATGACCTAAACGGCCAAACACACAGGTCCTGAAGAAGGCTAAGACTCCATTCCGCTTTCAATCGCCATTTTTAGGGTTGTTTACTTTTTAACATTTTTGCTGAAGTCCCGAGTGTTTGCTTGATCACTTGAACACCTCTTGAAAACTTTTTATAATAGTCCATGATCGCTTTTTTCACCTCCCCCCCAATCCTGCTTTAGTACTCTGATGCGTGTGCGTGCGGGAGAGTTTCCTCGCTTTCTCGGAAGGGGGGTTCAGGCACTTTTCTACTGTATTCACTTTAACCAAACTCACAATTCAATGTCAATCTCTGCGTCGCTACAGGGATTTCACCATAAAATACAGGTAGCGCTAAACCTCCAAACGCTTGTCCCGGTGTGCGACCCTGAGTCCAATGCTGGGAACTCAGTGGCGGGACCGTCGGGGTAGGGAGTAGCCCCCCTTCACCGGCCGGTTGCCAGAGGAAAGGCTCTCCAAACGCCCCATGGCTAGGAGCCCAACACAAGGGCTCCAGGGGGGATGTGGACGATCGCACCCCCTCCCATCCACTGGTTCATGGCACGCGTCTCTCGGAGCTCCGAGAATCCACAGCCATCGATAGGGTGCCAAAAACTGGAAGCCCTCACCTCCCCTACTTCTGAAGTGCAAAATGCCCCCTAAAATGTTGCTCCTGGGAGATGTCTGCTGTGAGAGGGGAAAATCAGCAAAATCCCCCTCTTGCAGAAGCAGAAATGCTTCAGTGGATCCAAACCAATGTTCAGCCTGCTTTCTTCAAAATCACAACACAAAATCACACTTTTATAAAGAGAATGAAATGCTAATTAGCATTTCTAGGAATTTCTAGAAATCATTGTTTTGTTTGGAAATTTGACAGCATAACAAGTTATGCATATTAAAACTGCAGACTTCTCGTATCAGCAATATCACAAGGATCTGTGGTGGGTGAGGAGAACGGTGTCAACACTAACCCAACCTTGTATGGATTCTTAGCTATGGTTATACTTCCTGTACAGCAATACATTTGTAAAAAAAAAGAAAGATTACTTAGGGGCCACTGCTCTCCATTGCAGGTTACAGAGAAGAGAATCAAAGCAAAAAATCACTGGCAAGGATTCCACACTACTAAGCCACTTGGACCTACAGAAGACCAATATCTGTCACTGATTCTACTTTCTAAAATAGCCCAACTTCAACTAGACATGCTTATTGAAACAGTGATACCTAATTTAATTGCTAACACTAAATCAATGTCAGTGGTTTACAGCAGGCAAGTCCCAGGATAAACCTTGCATGTTTGTTTAAGGTCATGTTCAGGTTACTGTGTGTTTAAATTCTGAATGCCACACTGACATGCTCACTCAAAAAACCCCAACTATTCAAAATCCTCATATTTTGGCACAGTGCTGGCAGGCAGCCCCTTTTTTCATGTTCTGCTACAGTTTGCAAATCTTTCACCCCAGTTATTCAGAGAAACATTAAAAATACTGCAAAATGGAAAAATGTAGTTGACAAGGAAATAATTTCAAAAGTTTGATATAAGACTGCTAACTTTTCAGCAACTCAGTGTAGCTTCGCCTTGAGTGCATGTATAAGCAGATGATAATGTTTATTCCCATTAGCTTTATGAGCTGATTTCTACACATCAAGTAGCAAAAAACACAAGAACTGACCCAAGTCCTGGACAATTGACAATAATAATGTAGCGCAGAAAAGAAAACAATTGAATAATTTGTTCAATTAGTTACAAAGCCTTTAATGTTTTATTTTATTAAATCAATCTGACATTCTGACTAATCTTTAATTTCAGAGCAGCAGCCATTTTAGTCTCCTGAAGGGAAAAAAGTTTCTTATAACACCTTAAAATCTGCAACAAGCTCAGGTACCTGTTCTACCCCCATTCACTCAGGTAACATTATTATGCAATCTAGTAACATCAACCATACCATCAGGACTCCCTTCCTCTGATATGGCATACTGCCATCACCTACCAGCAACCACCACCTGATATCTACATAGGACAAACAGACCAATCTCTAGTCAAGATAAATTTATTAACAGAAATCTGACATGCAATGTCAACAAAAAGAGTATTAATGAAGCAAATAAATAAATAAATATATGTACATGTGTAAGTGCATGCCAAGGATAATACTTTGTGTATATGACAAAGAGGGATCTAGTTTATTGTCAGAGTCCCAAGTCAATCAAGCTCAACAACGGTCCTTGATAAAGGTGCAGTTTATTGAGAAAGGTACTCAGGTCATCATACGACACCCTTTGCGTCAGGAATGGGGGGTTAGGCGGGAATACAGACTATTATACCCAGTTCATACAGGTCCCCCTGATGGATGCAGACCAATAAGCAGGAGCATGCAAACACACTCAAAAGAAAACGGCCCCCAGTTCTCAGCGGGAAAAGTGGCGCGGCCAAGCACGGCTTCAAGGCCACAGGAGAGATAACGGAAAGAAACCTGGAGCGCATTCCAGGAGGAGGAGGGGGCAGCAGAGGGAAGGTGGGGGAGCAGGGAGAACATAGCCCAAACCAGGCGACATTTATCAGAGTTTATGCTGCAATAAATCTGTTGGGTATCACAGTGCCAAGACTTATGGTTGGTTTTGATCAATCTTTAGAGATTAATTTCTTTTTTAAACCTCATGCTCATAATATTAAAGGAAATGTGCAATATGATTTGTACATCATGCCTTAACAGCATGCTGAGAAAGAAACCAAGTCAGCTAAAAGTCATAGGTTCAGATTCACTCACATACAAGTCAGTCATCTATTTCAGGCTCAGAGATTGAGAAGCATGGCTGCCAAATTGGGGGGGGGGAGATATGAATTCCTGTTCAAGCTATTTTTAGGCTTTGTAAAGACAAGTGCAGTGCCACACTGAACTGAAACATTATTTTATGTGGATTTAAGGAGGGGAGGAGTTGATAAACACAGGTCACACTTCCATTTGAGCAGAGCAAAATGCCAGTGAAATCCAGTGGGACTGGGATTAAGGCTACACTACAGCCTAAAGGAATTTTCGTTATTTTAGTAACCCATAGGCAAAGTCCCAATTAGATTATTTTTTAGTTCTGTTAAGTAAACATACTTCCTCAGCAAGACAGAAATAAATAGATTTTATTCACTAGTATGTTTATCAGTTCCTCAGATCAATGTTGTTTTCACCCTTTAACAAATTGCTTTTGATAATACTGCTTCGACATGCCTGCATTATTACTGATTTACTCCATATTGTTCACTGTGGTCAATTTCTCACCTTAATTTACCCAACTTCTCTTGCACAAGTATGACTATAATCTAAGGAACTAAGGACTATCAAAGAGAATTACCCATTTCAAGAAACTAAGAGAATGGCAGCCCTCTGCTGAGTCCTCCTCAGCAGTAAGGTGTAGTAATATGTATACCCTATTGCTCTGGTTAAATCACATTGTGTGTTTCCCCATTTCCAACTATATGCAGTGAAGGCAGGCAAATGTACAAGATCACAGGGTAAATTCACCTCACATTCATTTTAGTGTCAAGCTCCACCATTAAATGTACCGTATTTTTCGGACTATAAGACGCACCTGACCATAAGACGCACCTAGTTTTTAGAGGAGGAAAACAGGGAAAAAAATATTCTGAACCCTGGGGCTTGCCATTCCAGTTCCTGAACACTCCTGGCCCTGACTTTGAATACCAAGAGAAAGACAGAGAAAAGGAGAGGAAGGGAAAAGTTGAGTAAAAAGCTCCTTTACTGCTGAGAAGAAGAAAAAAAGATTGGTGCAAAGCACACTCATTAGGGGCAGTTGAGCTGTGTTGTACAGGGCACATTAAATCATCAATGCAATGGGAAATGGATCCACAGCAATTCCATTTAAAATAAAACAAAAGAAACAGTTATAGAGACTGGGGGAGTTCACATCAGGAGTAAAACAAGGCAGGAAGGAACCCAGAGATATGACAGAGCTTCTATTCCTGATGTTCCAATAAGCAGATAGCACAGGACAGATAACAAACTCCCGGAGAAAGAGCTGTGCCTCTGCTAAAGCTACAAAAGACATAATTTCAGAGCATACAAAGAATGAGAAGAAGAAGGGATAATCTGTGGAGGCATTTGTTAGTGTACTTACTGCCTGGCTCACAGCCGAACATTGCTGGTGTCCCTGCCTCCTGAGGCAAAGGATTGGATGGCTGGAGAAAGCCGAAGCTCCGATTGGACCAGTGGGGCTGCCTATCTGGCTGCCTTGCTTCATGTTTGGTTGCAGCCCCACTTCAGGCTTGGTTGCAGCGCAGCGTGGGGATGTGGGCATTTTTTAAAAAATAATAAAAGCCAGCAGGTTGGGCTTTCAATCAAACGGTAAGCCGAGACTTTCTTGGAAAGACTTGGAGGGGAGGGGAGGGGGGACGCTTGCAATACTCTTTGAAAGGGCCAGGGAGGGAGCCTGCTGGAAGCCAACCAGGCTGGGAGGGCAGGTGATTTGGTTGCTGCATAGATCAGTTTGTATTCGGTCCATAAGACGCACACACTTCTTCCCCCACTTTTTTTGGAAGTAAAAGTGCGTCTTATAGTCCGAAAAATACGGTATCTATTATGTAGTCAGAAAAGATGCTCTATACATGACGCGCTGCAAAGCAAAATCATCTATATACTAAGTGAAGTCGGCCAAATTTGAGGATACTTAAATCTGGTGACTGGAACTGTGAATGGGCAAGACAGATATTCTACAAACCTGAAAAGGGTCCGAGGTTTGCAGTAAAATGTGCAATCTAAAAATAACATGGGGGGAGGGTGTTAAGAACACCCAAAATGGTGAAAGAGAGCCTGTAGCTTTAAGCAATGGATTCCCTCAGTGATGGTTGCTAGGGAACCACAGCTTCCAAGGCTTGGATCTGTGAGTAAAAGGCAACGGAGGGGGAAGTGTCTTTTCCAGGCCTATTTGGCCTTTTAGGGAAGACTCCTTGGTGCCAGGCCTGGCTAGGGTTACTAGCTACAGGTTGGGAAATTCCTGGAGATTTTGTGATGGAGTCTGAGGAGGGCAGGGTTTGGAGAGGGAGGGGAGAGGCTTCAGCTAAATATAATGCCATAGAGTAGACCTTCCAAAGCAGCCATTTGAATCAGGCAGACAGATCTCTGTCACCCAGATTTGAGTTGTAATTCTGGGAGATCTCTAAGTCCTATCTGGAGGCTGACAACCCTAGGCCTGAAGAAACCTTTGGATGACTTGCTACTACTTGACTTGCATGACTCAAGTGGGCCTAGATGCTTGCTGCTGTTGAAGGAGGAGGAGGAGGAGGAGGAGGAGGAGATTGAATTTATACCCCGCCCTTCACTACCCAAAGGTGTCTCAGAGCGGCTTACAAACCCCACAAAAGTGGGGTATAAATGAAGTAAATAAATAATAAATGTAACTGAAGATGGAAGGCAGATAAAAGGTAAGTTGGTGAATGGCTGAGAAGGAAAGAATGAGGCAGGAAAAGGCAAGAGGATATGGGGGTTGCCAGCCAGAGGGAAAGAAAGAAAGAGGAAATATTGTGGAGAGAGGGAGACAGGGAGAAATGAGGAGTCACCCTGCAAGTCCTTGAGGGTTCCCTACTATACAAGTGGACCTGGCCCAGTATCCAGCACCACTGAACTGGGCCACAGTTTTCCTAGATAGAGGCTGCCAGGGGAGGGGAGAGGGAAAGCTTAAGACAGAGAGGCAAATAAAGGTAGATTGGCTGTTGGGCGAAAAGGAGGTAGGATTACCCACTCCAGGTTAGGAAATTCCTAGAGATTTGTGGAGTGGAGCCTGGAATGGGTGGGGTTTGAGGAGGGGGGCATCTGAGAGGAGTAATGCCATAGACTCCACCCTCCAAAACAGCCATTTCCTCCAAGGAAACTAAGTTGCCAACCTTCAGGTGGAGGGTGGAGATCTCCCAGAATTTGAACTGCTCTCCAGATTACATAGATCAGTCCCCCTGAGGAAAATGACTCCTTTGGAGCATGGACTCTATAGCATTATATCCTGCGGACTGAAGTCAGTTCCCTCCCAAACTTCACCCTCCCAAGGCTGAATCCCCAAATCTCCAGGAATTCTCCAACCTGGAATTGGCAACCCTAAAAGGAACTGATCTTTGCAGTTGGAATTTCTATTGTGATTCCAGGAGATCTCCAGCCCCCACCTGGAGTTGGCAACCCTAGAAAGAGAGAAAGAAGTGGGGGGGAGAGGCTATGGGGGCTTTTGGGAAAGGGAAAAGGAAACAGTGGAGGAAGCAGAGGATTGAGATGCCTCCTACAAGTCTCTGAGGGTTCTCACTTGTAATACATTATTAACCTCTATCTATCTATCATCTATCTATATATCTATCTAGTACTGCTCATACAGCTGTCACCTTAAGCAGAAATTAGAACCAAAGAAAATATTTTAAAAGACCTTACTCAGTATTATTTCTCTTATATTTGATTATTGTGCCTATGAATTTTGCCACTGAGAGGGTGACACAGTCATTGGTATCCGATAGTAGCCATGACATTTAGCCGTTCCAGATCTTTAAGTAAAGGGGTGACTAAATTAGCCCTCAACTCATCAAATATAGGGCACTCCATAATCATATGTTGAATGGTTTCGATTGTATGATATGAGCATCTTCAGGTTCTATTCGAGTATGATACTTTATTATATCTGCCCACCAAAACTGCCGAGGGAAGAACGTTCAGTCTTGCCAAAGTAAACGCTCTTCTTAGTTTTGGGACTGTCAATTGATAAAAATATTTTGGCAGTTGCATTGGGAGGGCAATTCCCAAATGAAGTGTCCAACATACCCTGCGTGCCCTAACAGACGTACTTGTAACATCCAATTTCCTTACAGAGTTTTAAATTTGTCTTCTAATGTCTTTAGTTTCTGTATTTTTAATCATATCATTTGTTATTCCTAGGCATCTCATTTTCTTTTCCAATAGTTGATCCCACTGGCTGTAATGTGTATCTGCCTGGATAAATCCAAGTAGAGTAGATCCTCCCTCAGATTTTAAAACCTTTACTTTAAAGAGAAATGCTTTAATCCAAGCCCTAGCTTCCATTGATAATTTGCCTAGTTCCGCTCTCAGTGCTATGCCCGAGACACATCTAGGAGTAGCCAATAAGCATCGGAAAAAGTCATACTGGATGGAATCCATTTTTTCAGAAGCGGCCTGAATCCAAATTTCCGCACTATACAAGAATTGATTTAGAACCTTAGCATTAAATAACTAAGTGGCTATTCTTCTTCTTCTGAATCTCAGAGAGAGAGAGAAAAGCATCAGGAAATGTAGGACTGAAAAATTAACTCACTTCTCATTAACAGCATATCTCAATTTAATAAATGCATTTCAAACTCTTACTGCTTTTTATTACTATTTCCCAAAATAGACGATGATAGTTGTGTTAGATAGAAGGAAAAATATCCCCCCAACCCTCAAAAAATTCATGCATTATTTTTATGAGGACCAGTCAAAATATCACAAGATAGAGGGTAAGCTTTCTGATTAACTACCAGTGTTTATATTCTCAAAGGAAGAAAACTGTTTGTGAAGGAACAGACTTACAGCGCCCTCCTGTTCTTTCTGGTTGGCCCATGGGAAGTCAGAAAACCCGCACGGCTGATGTTTAATTAGTTATTTGACGGTGGAATAGTCTAAAATTCATTCATTACCTTAGATCTCTTGGTTGAGACTTCTCTACATTGTTCCTAGCTATGTGGACAAGATGGAGTTCCTAGGTAAAAGTCCATCTTGGGTTGTGCCCATCCAAACAGCTGCCAAAAATGGAAGAGCTTCTTCCTTGTGTATTGAGAACCTATAATCTGTTCTGGAAAGTACTCTCACCAGGGAGGGGGTCATTTGGATCTTCCTGCCCCAAAAAGAAGCAGCTAACTTCTAGTCATTTGGCTCTGAGTAGTCTCTGTTGCTTCTGGCTTCCACCTGGCCAGTAGAATGTGAAGTTCTACACCATTGTCCTGCTTTGACCAGATTCTTTATCATAACCAAGCGCTTGAGTGTTCTGTGCTGAGAGCTTGATGGCTCCCTCCTTCAACCCTTTCTGCCAGCTACTGTCTGTTCCTGTACATGGATGGAGAGCAGTGACAATAATTGAAATATTTGTGTTGGTTTTTTTGGTAGAGGGTGTTTCTTCACACTTTCTATTTTTTGCTTCTTTGTCCCAGCAGCATTTGGTGCTACTTGAAATATTCAAAAGGGAATTAGATAGGCATATGGAGCAGAGGTCCATCAGTGGCTATTAGCCACAAGGTATAAATAGGGGCTCAGGGGCAAGTGATGCTCTGTCTTCTTGGTGCTTGGGGGGGCCAACAGTGGGAAGGCTTCTAATGTCCTGGCCCCACTGGTGGACCTCCTGATGGCATCTGGTATTTTTGGCCACTGTGTGACAGAGTGTTGGACTAGATGGGCCTTTGGCCTGATCCAACATTGGCGTCTCTTATGTTCTTATGTTTTGCACTCAGCTGCACCAAATTCAATTAAGACTGCAATGCATCCGGTATTCCATCTGAAGGTATCTCAAACAGTTGCAGATTTGCAGCCATTCCATCATGACTTCAAATATCATTTTGTGCCAAGCATCTTTCTGATTAAGAATTTTGTAGAACTCAAAAGCTTGCTTGCTGTTTCATGGTGTTTTGGTTGCCAAAAGTTACTGCACAGCTTTTGCTTTTGGAAACTTAAGTCATGTGGCCATATTAGCAGATTACAGCTAGTTTATTTTGTAAAAGTTTACTTGTAATAACAAGGATCAGGTGCAGCAGGCTATTGATGGGGAAATGAAATATGTGTACAGATATGTATAGTGAAACTTTTATAACTATTTGACAAGTAGTCTGTGATGGTCAGAAAATGACATATTTTAGATTGCCTCATGACTCTGTGCTAAACTTGAGATATAAAAGCAGCTGTACCAAAGTCCCAAGCTCCTGTTCCTTTGCTTATGCAAATGGCTATAATTAATTTTATATGAGGCGTTATCATTTTCCTCTTAACTCTTCCCTTGGATACTCATGTACCAGTTTTGATACTTGCCTGTGAAACAGTCTCTCACTTCATGTACCATCACAACGGAAGAGGTCCGACGAGGAGCTGCTAATAATGAGCACACCTACACTAGAATGTCGGGGAGGTTGGCAGCTGACCTGCTGAAACTGGCTTCGTTTCCCATATTAACAAGCTGAAGGGCTGGCTAAATTTTAGAATAGTGTAAAGTCATTCTCTTCTGGGCATTAATCCAAATGAATATGGCTGGCTTGTGTTGTAGAAAGTGACTAGGCTATACAGTGGATGTATACCCTAGTAACAGTGTTCACTTTAATTTCAGAATTTTCCTAGTATTTGCAGGATCCATTCTTTTAAATGCTGAATAATAAAGTTATTAATAAACTATCATACTTTTCAAATGAAATTAATTCTACGAAGGTTTCTTTGTGTGTGTTGTGAGCATTTCCTCCGCCTGCTCTTTTCTTTTTTTAAACTCTGAGTCTATACATGTTTACAGCAACAATGCAAATGGTTGGATATGCTTCCCACATTCTGCTCCCCCCTCTACTTGCTTCTTTAGTTCAATCTACATATGTCTGCCTTTTCCTTAAATGTCTGGGGAATATAAAACAGATCAAATGTCTCCTAAATTTGTTGAAAGGATCTGAGTATCTTGTATAGAAAATAAATGCTGACAAATGTGCTGTAGAAATAAGCAACAGCACTAAAAAGGCTATTTCCTCTATATTTCTGGGTTTTAAACCTTTCTTTTTTTCCTTGAGGAAAAGGACAATTTCTATTCTGTGTGTGTAGCGTGGAGGAATAGAAAAGATGTAACTGTATAATCTGCATAGTTTGAAAACTGATGCTCATGTCGTATGTTACAGTGTCAGAATATATATCTGACTAGGAGTAAAGCCTGTTGTGGGAAGAAATACAACAAGATCTAGAAGGAAGCTCCAGATGAGTGTCCCGACTGTGGCTGGTGGGGCAGCAGAGGGAAGCAGAAAATGGAGGGAGGCAAGCCATGTTTCTTTCCTTCTGCTTAGCTATAAGGCAGGGCTGTCTCAAGTCATTTTGCTGTCCCAAGTGGGTAGAACGGGAGGACAGCCTCATGGTAACAGATATGGTTCTCTCCACCTCTGACTTATCTTTTGAGGGGGAGGGGGGTGTTATGCAGTGGCAGCTAGGGTAGAAAAGCACCTCCTCCTGTGCCATGTTTTCTGGGTTCCAAGGGTCTGGAAAGTAGTTCCATAGCTGATTACACGGTTGCCAACTCTGGGTTGGGAAATACCTGTAGATTTGAGGGGTAGAGCCTGGGGAGGGGAGGGCAGGGTTTGGGGTGCAGAGGGACTTCAGCAGGGTATAATGCCATAGAGTCCACTGCCCAAAGCAGCCATTGTAATAGCTGGGAAATTTTCTGTAGGGGAAATGATGTGTTGTGGCTGGGGAACACAGTGATTTCTGGGAGATCTCCAGGCCCCACAGGGAGATTGGTAACTCCAATTACCATTTAAGGGAAGATTGGAATATGTATTTTGGCAACTCCAGTGACCATTTAAGGGAAAATTGGAATATGTATTTTACCTCAGGACACATTTACCTCAGGACTCCCAACAGCAACAACAAACTGTTTAGAATGTTAGAGGCAAAGGCCAATCAGGCGACATATGCAAATTACCTCTATGTTCCAACTGGCTATTGGGGGGAGAGGAACAGCAAACTGTTTAGAATATTGTAGGCGAAACTCAAGCAACGCAGCCAGTGGATAGGGACAGCTTCTGAGTGACAGATCAGGGGGCCAACTGATTTGGGAGCCTGTGGAATATTCAGGAGAGTCCTTGACCAAAGCAGGATTATTATATAGAGAGATTCTGAACGATGGTTCCAGAGTGTGGACCAAGAGTGTGGGTCAAAAAAAAATCCACACTGTGGGGCAATGAACAGATAAGGAATTTCTCAAATGTTGTCACAAGACTTGTGTGTGTGTGTGTGAGGACAGACAGATGATACATAGCCACAAACCCTTTTCTCTTGTCCTTTTCTACAGAACAATAAGGGTTTCACTAGGGAAAAATCACTGGGGTGGAACACTTTTATTCTCTGCCCCAGACCTTGAGATTCTTCTCCTGTCTCATCAAGACAATGACTTTGTAGTACAAACAATGGCACTACAGCCATTAAAGGATCTTGCCACTGTGGTGCATACCCAGGTACCATCTAGATCAGATTACTGCAATGTGTTGTATCTTGGGCTACCCTTGAAGACAATCCAGAAGCTACAGAATGCTGCAGCCAGAATGCTGACTGAAGTGGTTCATAGGGACCATATTACTTTAGTCTTGTTCCAGCTACACTGGCTCTCAAATTGTTTCTGGGCCCAGTTCAATGATAATATGACTTGGGGCCAGCATACCTTAAGGACTGCCTTCTCCCATATTAACCTTCCTGTCCACTCCAGTCACTTTCAGAGGCCCTGTTTCAGGTGCTTCTGCCATTTGAAGCTAAACCAGTGGCAGCCCAAGAAAGGGCCTTCCCAGTCATAGCAACAAAACTTTGGAACTCCCTCCCCAGAAAGATTTGTTTGTCTCTCTCCATTGTTGTCTTCCACTGTTGGGTAAAGACTTTTGTTTGAATACCCTCAATAACTGTTACTGATCTTTTCACTGGGTTTTGGTGTTATGCCTTTTTATATGTTTTTAATTGCATTACTGTATATATATTTTATTTAAAATGTTTATGCTGAAATGTTTTAATGTTTGATATTTGCTGCTATGGGGACCCTATTTGGGACAGAAAGGGACCACAGAAATGTTTTAAATTAATTAATTAATTAAAACCTTAAGGGGAACCTTTTAGCCCACAGCCTTCCAGCAGAATCCACAACAGAGGAGAGGACATTGAGATGGGCAAATTCAAAGCATTTTCTCTGATCAAAAAGAGTGTCCTAGAAATTAATATCCTGAGAGCCCACAGAGTTTGCCCACCCCTATCTTTTGGTCTTTCTTTTCCAAGATCTTTACCCCCCCCCCATATGTACTATTTTACAATCCCACCTTACTGTGGAGCTTTTTTGTTTGCAAGATTGAATATTATACCTACAATTGTTTTACAGGGAAGTTTTTTGAATAGCTCTATTCTGACAGAATCTGCCCTTGTGGCTTTAATAGGATAGATACATCCTTCCATGCCCTGCTTGAATGCAGATTCTTTGAGAATATAAGGGATCACACCTCCCTCCAATCTGATGAAACGCCATTCCCTGTCCACCAAACTGTCCTATAGTCCAGTCCACAGTCTTCCAGTTTGCCCATCAGAATGTCATGGGGAACCTTATCAAAAGCTTTAATGAAATCCAGGTAAATCACATCAACAGAGTTCCCATGATCCAGTGAGCTCGTCACATGATCAAAGAAGGAAACCAGATTGGTCTGACAAGATCTGTTGGGGACAAAACCATGCTGACTTCCCTGGATCACTAAGTGTTCCTTCAGATGCTTACAGATGCTTCCCTTTAAAATCTGCTCTAATATCTTCCCAGCAACAGAAGTCAGACTGACCGGCCTGTAGTTTCCCGGGTCATCCTTCTTCCCTTTCTTAAAGATTGGGATAACATTCGCTCTTCTCCAATCTTGTGGCACATCCCGAGTCCTCCAGGAGGCCTTGAAGATGATGGATAGAGGCTCTGCAAGTTCATTAGATAGTTCTTTGAGCACTCTTGGGTGCACACCATCTGGGCCAGGGGATCTATATTCATCCAGTGCAGCCAGGTGCTCTCCACAACCTCCCTGCCAATGTCAACTGGACACTCAGGTGTCCTGTTATGTTCTATACCATCTCTAGATAGGTTCGAGTTCTTCTGGGAGAAAAAAGAGGCAAAAAAGTCATTAAGCCTGTCTGCTTTTTCTCTGTCCTCCACCAGAGTTTCTCCTTCTACTCTCAAAAGCGATCCAATTGCCTCTTTTACCTTGCATTTGCTTCTCACATATCTGTAGAAGTTTTTCTTATTGTAACGAGCCCCCCTGGCCAGACCCAACTCATACCAAGCTTTGGTTTCTCTGATGGCTAAATCTGCAGTACCTAGTAACTCTCATATGCTCCTCTTTAGAGCTCTGACCTTCCCTCCATTTTTTAAATATTTCCTTTTTCTCCCTTAGCTTATTCTGAAGCTCTCGGTTCATCCACATGGGTTTCTTGGAGCCCTTACCATGTTTCCGTCTTGCTGGAATAGTGAGGGCTTGAGCTTGCAAAAGCTCATATTTGAGAAGAGCCCACCCTTCACTCACTCCTTTCCCTTTCCCTTCCAGCACACTCCCCCATGGAATGACTCCCATCAAGCCTCTGAGTTCTTTGAAGACGGCTCTGTGAAAATTTAATCCAGGAGTCTGGCTACAAACTTCCTTGACCCCCCACAGCAACTGGAATTCAAGGAGGACAACCAACTGTACCCCTACAATCTGGAAACCCTAGCTCATCTGTTCAGCAATAAGGATCCTAAGTTCACAAATTTGTCTCAGTCTTTTTAGCCCTTGCATTAAAAAATTAAGAAGCAAGTATCTTCTGCTGCTCAAGATCTGTGAATCAATGAGCTTCTAAGGAAAGGAAAGGAAAGGAAAGGAAAGGAAAGGAAAGGAAAGGAAAGGAAAGGAAAGGAAAGGAAAGGAAAGGAAAGGGGTGAGAACAAGTGTACCTTTCTGCAGTTTTCTACCTATAATTATACAAAATATTAATTACTGGTATTAACAGAATATAAGTAGCCTGAGGGCCAAAATACACAACACATTTGTTCAGTAGATGCCTCTGGGTTTCTCGAACCCAACTTGTTTATACTGCAGTCAGTATCAGTTACAGGGATGTAATTTTAAAGATCACAAGGAATCTTTATCTGCTTGATCTGCTGCTGGGAGGAGGGGTCCTGCCTCCCCCAGACCATTTTCAGATAGCACTTATCCATCCTCTATTCCCTTCAGCAGCAGCTGTTTCAAGGTGGGAGCCAACTGCCAACCACAAGCTCTACAAGGCAATGGCACTGGAACATATGGCAAGTACCACACTGGGGAACAGCACCTAGAAGAGCCATGGGTGGCATGTGAAACAGCCACATGAGGTTCCCAAGCCACTGAAGTTCATTACCCTACAGGAAAGGTAGTACCTAACACCATTTATGCCCCAATCCTTTGCAGAGTTTGGTACACCTGAGACCCAGAGTTGATACAAGAGCATTTTTGTCAGCACTTTTGTCAGCACTCCTGACAAATTTGCTTAATGTATTATTCATCTCTGAACTTAAACAGAGCATGACATGAACTACATGAATGCTTATCATTATTAAATAAGTACAAAGATGGGAATTTCCTTTAATGCCTGTGCGTGCACATGTGAGAGAGAGAAGAATATTAAGTGGTGCTATCACCTTCTCAAGACAACATAGAATTCCTCTAAAATATGTTTAAGAGTACTGTTTCAAGAGTGGGGGTAAATGGCTTCCCAAGACTCAATTGAGTAACAATCTATCTGGCTAGCTCATTCTCACATTTATCATTGTGTACTGTGGATATATTTTAATTCCCATCCACCACAGATCTCTTTACCTGCAAACAACTGGCTGCCATCTGCTTATTTCTCCCTCTCGCTTGCTTTCTTCTGCAACACAGCTTGCTTTGCCAGGCTCTCTCAATTGCACAGCAGGGCCAGAGAGCAAAGCCTCTCTTCCCTCCATTGGCTGAGGCTCCTACCTTGGGAAGGAAGAGACAGCTTGCTTTGCCAGGCTCTCTCAATCGCACAGCAGAACTACAGTGCAAAGCCTCTCTTCCCTCCATTGGCTGAGGCTCCTCCCTCTCCTCATCTCCTGGGCTTGCTTTGCAGGGGAGAGATACAAAGAAAGCACCTTTAAGAACAACGAAGTTTTATTCAAGGTATGAGCTTTTTGCATCGTCCCTCTTCTCTACTTGCAACCCCTCTCAGTCTTCCTGCTTTTTCTCTCCAGTCCAGTGTACACTCTCTTCTCTGTCTGGACCCAATAGCATAGGCTTTCTTCTGTTTCTTTCTCTCTGCACCCAGAAGCTCTCTGTTCTCTTATCAGTTCAAACCCCTCTTTTTCTCTCCACATGCCATTCTCCTTTCCCCTTCTGTGCAATGACATTCCTTCTTTGTACCCAAAACTTTGTGTGCGTGTGTCAGAGAGAGAGAGAGAGAGAGAGAGGGAGAGAGAGAGAGAGAGAGAGAGAGAGAGAGAGAGTTTTGTTGGGCTCATTATACCAGGTTTCTCCTGGATGCAACTGGGGTTGCCTCCCCTTTTTCACTGTATTCATGCCCTCATGATCCAGCCTTTCTCAGTAGGAAAGCAATGTGAACTATTTAGATGAGGAATAACAACAAGCCAGCGAGGTGGATTAGGCTGAGTGTGTGTGTCCAGACCAAGTTCACCCAGTGCATTTCCTTTCTAGACTGGGGATTTGGAACCTAGACTTCCCAGATAGTAGGCTGATATACACTGCTGTCTCTCTATTCTTGCACTGCCACATAGGAGCTGAAGCTATTCTCTGGGGAAGACTATAGTTTTGTAGACAAACACATAGCCCTCAGCCTGTGTCACAGTGCCTTCTCATGTTCTTGACCAGCACACAAAGCAACTTATATACAAAAGCTCACAATGCCCAGCCATTTCATGTTTTCCTCTGGATCTTAGGCTCAAAGCTTTGACCATGAGATTTCTGTAGTTAATGTCAATAAATCAAAAGTAGGTTTGCAGCTTACAGATACACACCTGAACAACACCTGAACAGCATACTCAAGATTGCTACAGGACATTGTCTCCAGATTTTGATGCAATAATTCAAAGCAAGAGGTGTCAGTTATCAGAGACTGTTAAATAAACAAAATATTGCAAGAGTGCTAATGCTTAAAGCATGTTTTATTTTATTTTATTAAAAAATGTTTAATTGTGTTAGTGTCCTTTATAAAGTTTATATCTCTGCTACCTGGCATTACACTTTATGACACACATGGACCAGCCCAACAAAGTCTCATTTATGTCAGATCCGGCCCTCATAACAAATGAGTTTGACACCCCTGTTCTAGTCAAACCACTGGGGGGGGGGGTTTTAATGGAAAAAAATGAATGTCAGTAGCCAGTTCAAGCTGCAGCCAAGTAGCTCCTTGCTTGCTGACTGAGCATTATCTTAAATTACACATGACAGGGTGCTAAAAGTTCTCCCTCAGTATAGCAAGTCAAAAAGTGTCAGAGCAATGTCATCAAGCAGAATTTAATGTAGACGTTTTCTGTATCAGCAGCAAGAGCCTCTGTTAAAACCCTGGGAACTCTCCCATTCTCTTGCTGCTCTTATGGCCACTGCATCCAACATGGAAAATATAATAATGATGGGGGAACTCTTAACACATTTTTGTAAGGAACGAATGAGAGAAACCTTGGCATAGCCAGATATACCAAATACCTTCTTTCCTTCCAATTGGCAAAGTAAAGAACGTAACAAAAATAACACTTTTATGTGTACACTGGATCTCTGCCTGACAACCTACAGGATTATGTGCCAGAAACCTAGACTGAGGAGCAAAAGTAAAGGTGTCTGAAGCAGGCAGTGGAAAGATGACAGACATTAAATACCAACTATGAAAGCAAATGAGAAAATGGAAACCACTGACTACCTCCCATTGGGGAGAACCACCAAACAGGGGAGGGGTTTCTGAGATTTTAAGAGCTGAAGCCAGGTGTGGTGATGACGACAACCACTGGATTCCTCTTTATACTGTATTTCTGTAATAAATAACGATGTTTAATTAACATCTGCTGCTCCTCATGCTCTATATTTATCATTCCCTTTGCCTCTGGAGTCCCACTCTTGAGATTCTTGAATCTGGTGTGATTAACTGTGTGGACTCTACTCTACCAGACCACCATCTCCTGAAATAAACAACATAAGCAGCATATCATTTGCTCCAAATATATTCCTCTCCTTGTTTCTTAACCACAATCAAGAAGAGAAAAGCCATAGATACATAAACCCTTCAAGTGCCAAGAGCAGGAATTGGCAGAGTATCATTCAAAATGAATTAATGAACAGAGTTCCATTCTGGTTTCTGAGGCCTGCACCCTCATGTACTTACGTAGAGCTCCTGACACAGCTGCACAGAACAAAGAATTTCAGCAGGTGGAAGCTCAGCATGCAGACAGGAGAAATAGTGAACCTGATGAAATTCACTCTTATATATTTAGAAACCTCAGTGTTCTCAAAGTGAGTTTCAAATTAGATTCTACAGTTGCCAACAGACATTAAAACCAGTCTGATCTGCTGCTGTGTCTTTAGGAACAGCTGTTCTGCAGACATCACCAGAAGCTTTTCAAAGCATACAGGTACACATCAGTTCCTGTTGTCGTCTGTGGAGCAAGACGATGCTACTGGAATAAAATGTGTCAAGCATCCATGAAGTTTCTATCATTATGCATTTTTCATTAGTAACTGGCATATGGCAGACAGAAGCCCTCTACCTCAACACAACAGAACAGCTGGGAAACAAATACTGATGCTCTGAACTGCCATTATTGCAGTAAAGAATACCTCTGATTACCACGTTCTGAGGACCAACCACAAGGTATGCCCATATCTTTATCCTGTCTTGCTTGCAGGCATCCCTGGTCCGTTTGTCTAATCCTGTTAGTGACAAAGACCAGTTGTTTGATCCAGCAGATTTACTTCATTTGTACCCTGCCTTTTAAGCTTCAAGCCATCAAGGTGGCTTACAACATATTTCTTAAAAAAAAAAAAGCTTAAAGACCACCAGCATTTAAAAAAATGATTTAGATGCTTTTGTAAGTAAGCATTTTTTCACCATGTGCCTAAGAATTAATAGGGAGAGGACCTGACAGGCCTCCCTAAGGAACACTTAGATATTTTTTTCTAGCACTGCAGAAGTACTTAATTTTTGTTTAATTAATACAAAGGAAGTGTCCAACCTCTTGGTCAGACAGGACACACAAAACACAAAAAGCTCATAACATGAATGAGCCTGAGATGCTTTGACTCACGTACCCTTTTCTCCTTCCCCTACCTGGCTATGCAAGATGAGTGGTAGAGCATTTGCTTGGCATGTGGAAATTCCCAGCATCTCCAGTAAAAAGGATCAGGTAGTAGATGATGTGAAAGACCTCTACCTGAGACCCTGGAGAGCCACTGCCAGTCTGAGTAGGCAATACTGACCTCGATGGACCAAGAATCTGATTCCTATAAGAGAATTTCACTTGTTCATGTTGTTGTTGTTGTTGTTCACTCGCACAGTTAAGTCCGACTCTTCATGACCCCATGGACCACATCACGCCAGGCCCTCCTGTCTTCCGTCGTCCTCTGGAGCTTGCCTAATTTCATGTTCATTGCATTGATAACACTGTCTAACCATCTCATCCTTTGCCATCCCCTTCTTCTTTTATCTTCAATCTTGTTCACTTCACTTGTTCATATCTATATATCTAATAGCGAAGGCGCCCCCTGCATGCGGATATCTAAATCAGCACATTGGGGGAACCTGGAGGGCAGGGAGATTCTCCTGTACACTTGGGGCAGTCCCCAGGTGTGCACAAAAATCTAAAAAGTTGAAAAAAACATAGGGGGGATATTTAAATCCCCCAAAAAGTAAAATAGTGTTTCCTGCGCATGTGCAGGGAACACTCTGGGAACTCTGTGGTGGGCTGGCAGCTGGAAGCCGCTCAGGCCTCGCCGCCGGAGCCGAGGCGGGGGGAGAGGAGGAGATCGGCCGCCGGAGCCGGAGGGGGAGGGGAGGAGATCGGCGGAGGGGGAAGAAGCAGGGGGGAGAGATTGGTGGGGCCTGGCGGCTGGAAGCCTCTCATGCCGTGCCGCTGGAGCCGAGGCCGGGGGGGGAGGAGACTGGTGGAGGGTGAAGGAGCCAGGGAGGGAGAGATTGGTGGGGTCCGATGGCTGGAAGCCTCTCAGGCCGCGCTGCCGGTGTCCAGGGATGGGGGGGAAAGAGGGCTTACCTGCTGCTGCTGCCTCCTCCTCCTGCTCTGCGTGGAGCTCTTCTCCCCACCCACCCCGCGAATATCGTGGGTCCCCTTTCTTGTATACATATAAAAATGAAGACTTCCTTGATTGGGAATTCTTTAACAACACAGTCTGTTTATAACTGAACAGATAAGTCCATAAACATTTTGTGGGACCCTGCCTGCTCATCCAAGGGGGGGGGCTGAACTCTGTCATCCTGCTCCCTATTCGGAGTGAAGTTCCACAGGCCTCAGAATGGGAGGAAAGAGAGTTGCATCACCTGGGTCCTTTTCCTCCCAGCTTGACTCAACTCCCTCAAAGTCTGGAGTCATCAGGCACTGTTTTCCTCCTCAAGTCTGTTTCTGGGAACTTCCTTTTATTCCCCTGTCCATGCCTCCCCCTCACCCCTCGCCCATCCCCTGCAGCCACCTCCCCTGGTCTTTAATGGCCATTGGGCACAACCTGTGCCCTTTCATGGGGCTGTCTGACCACTGGCACCTTAGCCTCTGCCTCCCCCAACCAACCACCTCTCCCCTGTGTTGCCCATGCCCATCCACCTCCCCACAGATTCTTTGTTGGCTGGGAGGCCAATGTCTTTCTCTGCAGGCATCTCTTTGGGTATTATGGGCTCAGGGGGCCTTCCAAGCAGCAACATCGCCATGGCTCTGGAGGCTGTCTCCACCCAGCTTACCCAGCCCAGCTGTTGCAGTGCTGGCCTCTTGATCAGCATCTCCAATTCTGTGCTGGCTGGGATCTCTGAGAGTGGCCCCTCCCTGCCTCTTGCTACTGGCAGGTGAGTCCTGTTCATCAGGGGCAGCTCCAGGAGCTGGCATGGGGGTATTTTTGCTGCTCCCCAGAGGCTCCAAGGGCTCCAAGGCTGCCTCAGCTGGACCACGGTTCGCTCCCAACTCAGCACACATTTTAACCACTCTAAAGATAATTCCACAGCTACACATAATTAGCACTTTCTTCTTAAGGTTACCTCTCCTCAGATTTCCAAATGAATCAGAGGCCTGCAATTACCAACAAAATACATTTGTTAATCTGTTCTTTATTTAAGTGCTCCTACATCAGAAAACCAGCCAACACTGTGTAGCACCTAGAGCACTGGATTAATTTCTGTGTGACCCAGGTCCAGACAGCCACACTCTGCCATGGATACTTGCTGGGTGACCTCAGCCTAGTCACACATGACCAGCCTAACCTACCTCACAGAATTGTTGTGAGGATAAAATCAAGGAGAGGAGAACAACTGTAAGCCAATCTGGGAAGAAAGGCAGTCTATAAATATGAAGTAAACAAAAAATTAAAATTTCTGGCTTCCTAATAGGGACGGACCTATCTCCATTCTTTACAAAGCTTTTATTCCTACTACATGCAGCCTTGATGTTGTTGGCTCTGGAAGAGCTGACTCATCTTTGGAAGTTGTTAACAATTCTATTATCATTCTCTGCCTGGAGGCTGACTTCTCTCACCTTCTGCATGCCTTTGTTCCAAACCCCTTTCAGCAGGTAAATCACATTAACTCTTTCCTATTCCTGTTAGAGCAGCCAACTGAGTTTCACATAAAAGATTCTGCAGGATCTCAAATAGCAAATAAATAAATAAATCTGTGTACTGACTACAACAAAAAGTGGAAAGTCACATTAGATCCCTGGAGGCAAAGGCCATGAACAAGCCCTTCTGAAAGCAAAGTGAGAAGAAGATGAGGGGACTGCTGGAACTGATACACAGCGATATCTGTGGCTCTCTACAGACCCCATCAATAGGAAGCTTCAGGTATTTTCTAATGTACATTGATGATTTTTGAGATATACAGTTGTGGTTTTGCTTAGTGAAAGATCACAGGTGCTGCAGAAGCTGAAGGACTACACTGCCCTTGTCACCAAAATCTTTGAAAGCAGGCCACAGGTCCTACACACTGACAATGGAGGTGAATACCTGTCTGAAGACACACAGCAGTTCCTAAGAGAGCAAGGCATTGAGCACCAGACAACAGTGGCCTACACTCCATAACACAATGGTGTTGAGGAGAGGAAGAATCAAAGTCTATTAGGCATGGTAAGATGCATGCTTAAAGATGCATCCCTTCCAGATCACTTCTGGGGAAAATGCATCATGACAGCCACATACATAGAAAACAGACTATCTACAAAGGCGATACACACTACACCATATGACCTTTGGCATGGCCATAATCATTCCATGAGACATTTGTGTATATTTGGAAGTATGTCCTATGCTTACATACCAAAAGAGAAAAGGTCTAAGCTAGGAGATAGAGCCTCAGAAGGCATAAAGCAAAGGCTACAGAGTCCTAGATCCACACACCAACACAATAACAGTCAGCAGATCAGTTTACTTTGATGGCAGTACTATGCAGCCATGATTGCATCTGCAAGCTCTCGCCCAGCTCAATTATTCAGAACGATTCGGTCTATTACTACTCTGCCTCAAGACAGACCAAATGCTAAGAAATTGGAGACTGACTGTGAGGCTTTTGCAAGCTATTTTGCAGATAAAGTCTTGTCAGTCCGCCATGACCTTCCCACCACGATTGATACAGTAGATGAACTCGAGGTTCCATGCGTGTCTTCCTGTTAAATTCTGGATTATTTCAGTCTACTCAGCCTAAAGGAGTTTGACAAATTACTCTTAACTGTTCGCCCTACCACCTACAGCTTTGATCTGGGTCCATCGTGGGTAATTAAAGCCAGCCGGAATAGGCTATGAGGTACCCAAAGGGAAATTATCAACAAGTCCCTCTCTGAGGGGCTGTTCCCTGGGGCACTCAAGGAGGCGGTGGTACGCCCTCTCCTTAAAAAAAACCTCTGGACCTGGCTGAATCGGCTAGCTACTGGCCGGTGTCCAATTTGCCCTATTTGGGCAAATTAATTGAGAGCATCGCAGCGATTCAGCTGCAGGGTTTTTTGGATGACACCTCCCCATTAGATCCCTTCCAGTCCAACTTCCGACCAGGCCATGGGACAGAGACGGCACTGGTCACCCTCACAGACGACCTCCGGAGGCATCTGGATTGGGGCGGTTCAGTGTTGTTGTTGTTGTTGGACCTGTCGGCAACGTTCAACACGGTCGACTACCAACTACTGACCCACCATCTCACCAACACTGGGATTCAATGGTTTCCCTTGCAGTGGCTTACCTCATTCCTTCAGGGTCAGGGACAAAAGTTGGCCATTGGGTAACAACTGTCCCAAAGGGGCACACAAATTTGCGAAGTGCCCCAAGGAGCAGTGCTTTTCCCGATATTATTTAACATCTACATGCGCCCCTTTGCCTAGATTGCCCGGGGGCATGGGCTAGGGTGTCACCAATACTCGGATGACACACAGCTGTATCTGCTGTTGGGCAGCCAGTCTGACTCTAGCCCGGAAGATCTGGACCTGGCGTTGTAGGCCATGGCTGGTTGGCTTAGACTGAGCCGACTGAAACTGAATCCAACAAAGACGGAGGTCCTGTGTCTGAGTCGGAGTGGCCCCAAGTTAGGGATCCCACTTCTGTCCTTCGATCGGGTGCTGTTAGTGCCAGCTTCAGTGGTTATGAGCTTGGGCGAATTCAGTTCAAGGTGCTGGTTCTTACCTTTAAAGCCCTATATGGTCAGGGGCCTACATACCTAAGGGACCTCCTTTCCCAACATGTTCCCCAGAGAGCACTACAACTGGGGTCCCAAAACCACTTAGCCCTACCAGGCCCCAGAGAAGCCAGGCTGGCTGCGACGAGGGCCAGGGCCTTTTCAGTGGTGGCTCCACACTGGTGGAGCTCCCGGAGGACATCAGGGCCCTGTGGGACCTTTTACAGTTCTGCAGAGCCTGCAAGATGGAGCTGTTCCACCAGGCCTTCAATTAGGGAGCTGCACCCAAGAATCTGTGACCCTGGCCCTAACACTAACATCATTGTTGACAGCCAATCAACCCAGACTGCAATGTCAGCCAGCTGTCACCTGAGGATGCTGCTATGCCCGCCATCTGATACAAACTAGCACTTTATATTTTATAATATTTATAATTGCATTGTTCTGATTTTCTTTAATTCTTATTTTAATTGTTTTGGCGCCGAGCAGGAAGCCTGAGTGCTAGGGGCTCCTGTGGAAGAACTGATTTCGCTATAAATAACTACTATTACCTACCAGAAAATTATGTTAAGATGGTCATTGTATGGTGGACTAGGTCAAACTCTGAAATATGGGCTTTTCCAACTGACCAACTGGCTGCATCTTCTCTCCTGACGCTGCTGCGGTTCTTGGGACGGCCTGCCTGCGATGCTGGCAATTATTTAATTGGGTTAAGGTATTGGAAATAGAATTTTTTACTGTTAGTGCCCCCCAATTAATTGAGTAATCAATTCATTAATCATAGAATTGACTGTAGATTTGATGATCTGTATGCCCTATAAATGTGTATTAATTTAATTAATTGATTGATTTGGTACTGAATTGATGTCAGAAATTGATTAATAAGAGGTCTCTAGTAGCCTGACAGGAAATTTCCCGCCGACTATGGACAACTGCCTGATTTTCAGGCTGAACTGTACAAGAAGCTAACACTAAGCAACAATAAATGCTGAAGCATTCCCCATTCCTAACACTCAGAATGCTGCTTCAGGCTTAACCAAGAAATAAAAGTGATGGAGCCAGAAGAGTGAAGGACTCTAGCCCTGTTCACATGTTACAGTGAAGACAAGTACATCCTGCACATGTATACCTGTTTGTAAGAAAAAGCCAACACTTTCAGTTTACAAATGAAACCAGGGTCTAATACTGGGATAAATGTGGAATTTAAATCACATGTTTAGTTGTCCATGTGTTGAATGTGACATGAGAATTACTCAACACACATATAAAGATAAATCAAGTGTACACAGTTTGTACATGTGTTCACTAACTTGTGAACAGAGTTCCTGTGAAAGTAACAACAAAATCCTTTGGTTTTGAATTGATGATTGTCTTCTTTATGGCTTTCAAGGATTCACAGGAGAACCTATTAAATTTGCATGCATTTATACAATCATAAACTTGCTTACTTTGGTTACCTCAGCTCCAGCAAGCTAGGAAAGCATACAGCTTTTCTGTCTTTCAACACAAAGTTCTCTGAACAGAGGTTTCTTTCTCAGCAAAAACATTTGCAAACATCCTGACCTAATTCATTGTATCAATTTACTTAATTCATGCAACTCTTATATCTGGTTTTTGACAGCAAAAGTACAAAGAGAGAGAAAAGAAAAATATTCTCTAATTTTTTAAAAATAATTCCATAAATGCTCTTGGGCATTACACAATTATCAATGCTTAAAAAATGTTTCCGCTGCATACTCTAAATACCAAAACATAAGCTACGCATTGTGTTCCACATGCTAATGTAGCCACTAAATGTATATGAAGCAGGTCCTGCCATTTAATGTATAATTATAATCCCACAGCAGCTATGATCCAGAGCCCTGCATGCACACAGGGGTCCCACAATCCGCTATGGCAGATGAAACTATATGCACAGAAAGGCTCTTTCTCCAGCAACAGATGGAAACTAGGAAGCCCTAATCACATGTGCCAAGTTATTTTATTAGATTGTCTCTATGGGCTGCAAGCCTGTGTGCTTACTGTAACAAAATCAATAGATGCCACTTGGGCTTCTGACAGTATTCTTAAATTACTAGAAGTCACTGGGATTTTTCTTTCAGGATAAGTGATTCCCATAAAGCACAAGGTCACAAATGCAGTGAGAGTGTCACACTCTACTAACAGAAATCTTTCCATTACTGTAAATCTTCTTCAGGATCCAAACCTATGCTATGTCTGAACTATAGTACAAACTCCTCCAAAACATCACATATGCCTCCTGGTCACACCTGTAGCTAAACAACCTTGCAGATTCTGAAATGGAGAATTTTTCACAATCACTTTCAATAAGACAGTAAGGGCTCAAACATCAATCCAAACAAAACCCTGGAAGGTAGAGGATCGCTTTTAAAAAAAAAATCTGATCTCAAGCAATAGCAAAAGATTCTATTTGAAATCACAGGTGACAAAATATCTGATCAGTCCTTGGCTAGGAACCTCCTGGAAACCCTAACTACACCACTTAGATAAAAGAAAGGCGTGACATAAACTGTGAGGCAAAAAACAGCTCGATCAGATTCATCTGGTAACAATAACTACAGACAGCCACTGGTTTGCCTAATCCAAACAAAAGTCAAGGGAAACGTTTACGGCAAAACAAAGAGTGCCATCCTAAGCACATTTACACCCTTCTAAAACCACAGAGTCAGAAAGATTAGGATGGCACTAATACTATCAGAGAGGTGATAAGTGTTCAGGTTCAATAAAATTAATTCAGGACCTTCAACGCCACATTTCCCCTCTCTGCCAATAGTTCAACACCAGTACAGAAAAATATATTTTGCTTATGAAGATGAGAGTTCTCTGTGGCAAACCCACATCTTAAACATAACAGCTACAATAGCCAAAGGCTTCAACGACTGTCCTGATTCTATCCAGCAAGCATAACAGCTCCATCTAAAGAGGCTTATAGGGATGCTGTTTCCAGGCACTGGACTCTTGGGATTAAGTTATATTTTATTCATCTGTTGTTCTTGTTCTACCAGTGGTGCTTCTCACGGCCTTTCAGATACCTGATATACCACCACACATTCAGTTCAGTTCAATTCAGTTGACCTTTATTGGCATAAAATACCTTAAAAAGGATTACTATAAGAAGAAATATACATTTAAAACCATGTATAGCCAGACATATAAAACATAAGGTAGCATAAAACAATTACTCATTGGAAGTTTTCCTGACATAGCTTTATCGCTGATTGTAAAAACATGGCTACATTTATTGATATTTCCGGGACAGTCATTTAAAAGATGGTGCACTTTTAAAGCATCATGAAGGTTCGTCATGTTTTTGCCAGAGATGCTGCCTTTACTCTTGGGTAGCCCCAAAGCAGGGGTGCCCCACTTTCTAACCTGAACCAAAGTCCCCAAAAGTCAAGCACTCTCAGTTTGAACCACAGAGTAAAGCTGCAAGTACTCTGCAAAAAGGGATTTCATATTCAGGTGACAATGAAGCAAACTCAGGGCAAACTACAAACTCCTCCAAAACATCACCCTCCCCCTCCACCTAGCAGAGATATGCTTATGGAATAACAATGAGTTCTACCAGGTGAAGTATTTACATTTCTAAAGTCTATTCACAGGCCACCTGGCAAATAACCCTGTCTCCAGTAATTCCTTGTCTGAATACTTGTCTTGCCTGCTCTGTCCCTCAGGATACCAGGATAAACCAATCAATCATGCAAATGTTTAGCAATCCTTCCTGATGCTAATCAGGGACTCAACTCCCACCTTTTGTCTATACTTGGGAACCTTTTCAAACTACCCTGGCAGGACCATTAGTGGTCAGAAAACTCATTCAACTAGCCACCCAGGACCTGGCTGATTTAATCAAGGCTTTTGTTAAGCCTGACTCTGCCTCTCTGGAACTTTATTGGTCACATCCAGGCCTTGCCCATCCTGATGCCATGAACCCCTGGGACTCATAACTGGCTCAGGTAATCTATTGTTCTCACCTGAGACCAGCCCCCAGGGCTGCCCATTGGTCTACATTATTTTCCAATGTCTATATCTGTGAACACATGGTCTCAGACCGTATGCTTCTGCCCAGATGCCAACTGGCAGTCCACCCCTAAAACCTTTGGGTTTAGGCCATAATCTCATCTCCATGGACCCCTGCACATCTGAACACGTTGTATCACCCCTCTATAAGCTATCAATCACCTCTGCTTTTGAGCTTCTGGTTTAAGCGTTTCGCTGCTCAGACGCACCCCATCTCGCTCCGATGGGGGTGTGCTGAGACGTGGCGAATGGGAAGAGTCCGAGTGCATCTCAGACTCTCCCTGGGTCTCTGCAGGAGACCCTCAGCCTGGGGAGTTGAGGAGAGCCTCTTCCAAGGCGACGGCCAAGGAATTGAGGCATTCCTTTTCCCAGACAGGTCCCATCACCGCAGAGCCATGATGGCGCCTAGAGACGGCTGCCGGAACAAGCAGACACGGTCAGAAGTTTGAAAAGGCTTCTAGAAGATCTCCAAGGCTTTAATCATGAGTTAAGCAATGCCCAAGTGATACAAAGCGAATATATGAGCCTTGGTAGTAACTATTTGCAAAGCGTGGGAGGAGGGGAAACTCAAGACCGCCCCCCGTAAAACTGAAAGCGGTTTTAAAACCGAAATAAGACTTTGAGCAAAAGTGAATAAAAGAGAATCTAAACGAGCTTGAAAGCTGCATATTGACTCAAAACAGAGCAAAATTGAATAACTTTTGTCTTGTTTTGGAAAACTTACTTCTTGTTGATATTATGGCTGGGAAAGGGTAGAAAGCGATGCTGGAGAAAAAAATAGTGACCGGAAATAACCAACCAACGACTCCCTCCCACAACCAGGAAGTATCTGCAGACATTTCTACACTGTTAGCAAACGCACTGTGCCCCCTAATGGAAAAGATGACGAATCTCAACTCCAAACTAGACATAATGCAAAAGCAATTGACTCAAATGGACAAAAGGACCTCAACAATGGAGAAAACCCTTAAAAAGATGGAAAAGCAGACTGAGAGCATTACTAAAAGAGTGGATGAAGCAGAAAAAGAAAGATCCTCTGATAAATCGCAATTAATAAAGCTCCAGCTGGAAAGATCCATGTATGCTCTACGTTTCCAAGGGATTCCTGAAGAAAAAAAATGAGGACTTAAAGGAACTTTTAGCAGAGGCCCTGGCCCCACTAATGGATTATAAACAAGAGGATTTAATGAAGGAGATGGACTTGGCTTACAGGACTTATCCAGATTTTATTTTTAAAAAACAAAACTCCCAGTGGAAACATGTTTGAAATTCACAAAATGATCCACCAGGGAACTGGTGCTAAAATCTATGATGGAGAAGTCTTTTAAAATCAAGAATCAGGAGATAAAAATCTTAAAAGATATCCCCTTTGAAATCAGGGAGGAGGCTTTACAGAGAACTTACGATCTCTTTACAAAATAAAGGAATACCCTATAGATGGGCTGTCCCTGAAGGACTGAGCTTTAAATATGAGGATAAAAGATTTAAAATTGACTCTGTTCCAAAAATGGGGAAATGTATGGATCAATATTTTAATTCAAAGCCAAACAAGAAAGAAAAGAATCCAAAGCCAAATGAGGAGGAAGAAGAAGATGAAGAAGAATAATCCTACTCACAGGATTCAATAAGCACCAGTTCCAACTCTTCAGAGACGTCAGAATCTGAGAAAGGAAAAGTCGTTCCCAAACCCCAAAGACTGAAGAAATGCAAGAAGAAAAGAGACTAAATCTAAGACAATAGTTTATTGTGCAGTTTAAGCTAAAAAGCTATATAAAGTAGCGTTTCACTCTTTTCTCTATAAACTCTCTATTTTTTTAATAAATATTTTATATAACATCATGTATCAATAGGTGATATAGATATATATTCATGTAACCAAGACCGATGTCACCCTGTTAGTTTGTACCCCTCCCCTATCCATTAGGGCTTGTAGTATTAGGGTGTTAGTTTTCCTTCCCCATGCCCAGTAGTTCTTCATGTATTAGTGATCCCTACCCTATATCCTGTAGATTAAGAGTTAGGGTTTAGTTTTTCCTTTCCCCAATCCCATAGACATTGAAAAACAATAAAAATTTATATGTATATTTTAAAAAATCACCTCTGCTTTCTTAGTTCTGTATTGTGTGTGTGAATGTTGGAATATTGTTTGTATGCTTGAGAATAGTTAGTAAATAAATCATTATTTTAGCTACCCAGTCTCTGTCTCTATTCCTGGGTTCTTGGGCATTCTAACTCTGGTATACACAACTCTGATCCTATAGTTATGCCAATTGCTTGTTAATATCATAATTCCCCAATCTATTATTAAGAAATAGAGCCATTTGGCTAACAATGTTGGCTAAACTAGGATTTAAATATCTAGCACGTAAAACCACATAAAATTGACAATGCAAACAAATATGAGAAACAGTTTCAATACATCCAGAATTGCAATGGCAAAGTCTATCCGCATATACTATGTTGTTATATCTCCCATGCAAGATTGCTGGTGGTATTACATTGAATCTTGCTAGAGAGAAGGCCCTGCCCTGTTGTGGTGCTTGTATACCAAATAGATATGAAGCCATTCGGCCTAACGTAAGGGGCATCTTAAAGTTCAGGGGGGAACAAGATTTATTGGCTAAGCTGTAAAGCCTTTGTATTTCAGTATCAAGGGCTCTACGCTTAATCATCTGAAAAGTGCCTATAAATGGGAGCATAAACAATGAGTCCAGTGAGATACCCATGGCAATTATTTTATTCTCAATGTATGATAGCCATTTAGACACATTTGGCTTTGTGAGCATATGTTGTATAAGGCTCCCTTGGTCTACATTGTAATGTAGACGCAACCAATATTTTACTGTCATAAGCGACGCACCCGATCCCACAGAATTTAACCCAATTTCTAAACATAGAGCTGTATAAGGTACACAGCGCGGCATTTCCATGACATTTTGGAGATGTTTAGATTGAACATGTTCGATGGTGCCATTAAATGGTCTGTGCAATGAAACTCAGTAATACTGGAATACCATACATGAGTTGTGGAATTACTTTGGCTTTAAATACTTTTAATGCAGCTAGTATGAATTAATTGCCTCTGGTGTAGAAAAATCGGGAAATGGCGAAGGCATTGACATTAGCCTTATTTATTACTGAGTTTCGTTGCACAGACCAAGATGCGTTATACTGGAAGTGCAAACCTAAGTATCTAAAAAATGTTACTTATTCAATTGGTTTGCCTCCAATTGTCCATTTGAATAGTTTTCAAGTTTTGGGAAAGACAAGTATTTTTGATTTTTCATGATTTAGAAGTAATTTGTTTGTTATAAAATATGAAAGGCATCTCTTTAGTAAACGCTTTAAACCAATTTTGAAGCAGGACAGTAATACCATGTTGCCTGTAGAGGGACATGGACAGAACCCAATTTAGGAGCATGGTCATCAACAGCTTCAAGGTAATGGGAGAGATCATTTAGGAACAGTTTGAAAAGAAAGGGTGCTAATATGTAACCTTGTCTGACCCTTTATGGAACGGGGTTTTTGAAGTTAATTTCCCTGAGAATGAACATTTAATTTGACATTTTGTAGAAGTGTATAGCTTTTTTTTTTTTAACTATGGTGCTGGAGAAGACTCTTGAGAGTCCCTTGGACTGCAAGAAGATCAAATCAGTCAATCCTTGAAGAAATCAACCCTGACTGTTCCCTGGAAGGCCAGATAATGAAACTGAAGCTCAAATACTTTGCCCACCAAATGAGAAGGGAGCACTCACTGGAGAAGACCCTGATGCTGGGAAAGATTGAAGGTCAAAGAAGACGGGGACGGCAAAGGATGAGATGCGCCCCCTTGCCCAGATTGCCCGGAGGCAAAGGCTGGGTTGTCACCAGTACGCGGATGACACCCAGCTCTATCTGTTGTTGGGTGGTCAGTCTGACTCCAAACTAGAAGAGCTGGACTGGGTGTTACAAGCCGTGTCTGGTTGGCTTAGGCTGAGCCGACTGAAACTGAATCCAATGAAGACTGAGGTCCTGTGCCTGGGTTGGAGCAGACCAGGGTTAGGGATCCCCCTCCCGACCATCAATGGGTCACCATTGGTGCCAGCGCCGGAGGTCAGAAGTTTGGGAGTGTTCCTGGATGCCTCCTTAACTATGGAGGCCAGGTAGCAGCCACTGCCAAATCGGCCTTTTACCACCTTTGGCTGATCAGGCAGTTGATGAGATCTACATATCATGACTCTAAACAAAAAAGGGACTAACATTCTTCATGGCTCTCCCCACCCCACCCCGTTCTGTTCTCCGGGGATTTGTATCTCTAATCCTACAAACTATTTTCACAAATGAGGCTGTGCTAAATTTTCTAATTTTTAGTTGGGTGGATTAATCATCTCCAGTAGGAAATCATTCAACAACCTAACACTAATTCTGGAGTCCTATCTTGGAGTCACCATCACAAATCAGTAGGAGTCCTGCCTGCTATTTCACTATTTGTTTCATTATAGTTATCACAGAATATTTAAGTAGGATGGGTTATTATTTTCAAATTCTGCCTTGTGGGGTTTTGTCAACAATTTACATTTTTTTCTTTACCAACAAGATACAATCAAAAATTACCATCTGGAATGTAACCATGGCAGTGTAAAAGAGAGCAAAGGGGAAGGGACAATACCCACGCATGTTATTATCTCAGCTATGTTTTTCCTACTGTCTGATCAATGTTCTCATTTGTTTAGTCGCATGCGGATGACTCTCGCTTTTGTGTACTTGGTAAACCAAAGCAAAAACATATGTACACATATATACCACTTCTGATTTGGGGGGGGGGGGATGCAGAATGCTGCTAATTTTTGATCCAAGCAGTGAAAAATGTTCCAGATGGCAGATAAATGCACAGTGAAAGTTCATTTTAGAGTAACAAAGGTTCTGTCCTCCTATTAACTCCTGTTCATCTAGTCAAATGAGCAGAGTGGAAACACAATATTTTAACTGCTCCTGTACATGGGCTATGAAATCAGAAATATAGCAGGAAACATGCTAACATTAGTTGTTGTAGATTTTCTGGGCTGTATGGCTGTGGTCTTGGCATTGTAGGACCTGATGTTTCGCCAACAGCTGTGACTGGCATCCTCAGAGGTATAACAGAGAAAGATGGAGTACTCTCTGTGTCAACGCGAGAAGAAGAATGGTAGGCAGGTAATTTATATCTACTCAGGAAGGTGGGGTAGGGCTGTCATTATCTTGTAGGAGTTTCCCAGGCTCTGACATGCTAATGGAGGAGCTTTCCTGAGGAGGTTCTTCTGCATATGGATTGGCTGTTGAAATTCTAATCTTATCTGTAGTGCTGTTGTAAAATGTAGAGCATTTTGTGTTTTTCAGGACAGGACCACAGCCATATAGCCCAGAAAATCTACAACTACAGCCATGAAAGCCTTCAACAAAACATGCTAACAGTTTATAAACATTGTAACACAAGGACCAAATATTGATGAATTTAATGAAAACATGAGTCAATTCACTGCCTAATCCTCATCCAGAATGTTCTAAAATCATGGGCATAGCTGGAGAAATCGGATCTCTTATATCTCTGCTTCCTGGTTTTGTGTTGGAAAATACTCAATAAAGAGGTACCCAACTGAACAGACACGGTAAGGAACACTGCCCCACTGTAAATTTGCTGCCTGACCTGAAAGGCTAAAGGGTTTACTTATGTGCAGATTCACTTGCAGATAGGTACCCAGCAACAACTTAGAAACTCCCATTCTTGAACACATGTACTCTGCATACTTTGTACTGAGCAGTGACCTTTGGTAAAGTTAATCGTACTTCAGCAAGAAAGCTGCAATCCTTGAGCTGTTTAGCAACTCTCCATATGCAATGGCATTACTCTTGGAATTTAAGGAACTTTCGATAATTTTGGTGAATATTTATTTCCCGCCATACGTTCATAAATTCGAAATCTCTCGGTGTTGGAATCAGTTTGATGCCTATTTAGAGAATTTTGTTAGGCTTTATCCTGCAACCCCAGTATTATTGGCTAGGGATTTTAACACTAGGGTTGGGGAGACAAACGAGGATCACTTTCTGAAATGCTTTAAAATTCTGACAAAGGATACTTTAACTATGAATTATAGAAGATCTAAATATAGGAAAATTAATGGTGCTGGCAGATACCTTGCATCCTTACTATTAAAGAATACTAAATGGATGTAGCCAGTTTGATGGAAAAGGAGACTATACATGTATAAACCATAAGGGGGCAAGTGTGGTGGATTATTTTGTTGCTTCTGCCAATCTTTTTAAAAGAACTGAAACTTTGGAAGTAACGGATTATTTGAGTGGTGACCAATACTCCCTCTAAGCTATGGAGTCTTGTGAGCAAAAATTCTACTTTGTCAGCTGCTAGCATTAAAGTTGTGAGAGAACGATCTGGCTACTGCAAAAATCAATTTGCTCTGGAGCCATCCTTCCTGAGCTAAGACAAAAATGTGTGAGCCAGAGGCTAAAAACCTATGAGCTAGCTCACACTAACTCAGCTTAGAGGGAACACTGGTGGCGACCACTATCCAATACATTTATTACTACATTTACAGACCTGTCGCTCTGCACCCTTTGTAATGACAACAGCCTTAGCCCAGACATATAACAATCTAAGAACACTAAGAATGTGTGAAGCTATGGAAGAAAGAGTGAAAGCACAAATGAGTCTGATACTGCAATCCTATGAACAGTTACCCACTGACTTCCGTGTACTTAGGCCAGAGTAATTCTACACCGAATTGTCTTGTACAGCTGCAACAATTCATTGTATCACAAGCTTAACAGCAGAGAGTAGCTCTATGACTGAATCCAAGTTAAACTTAAATCCCAAATGGAAAGGGATAATAATAAGAGTTCCAAAATGATAATTCAGTGAATACAGAAAATGCAGCTTTACAAGATGGTCTGCTATCCATCAATGGCATGAAAAGAGGGCAAGGGTTGCACAGTGCAGACTGCAAAGCTGCAGCACAGTTTTATTGCTTTCTCTACACAAAACATGTAGGAAGTTAACAACAACAACAAAAATAGGAGGAATATTTAATGGATTAACTGTATGCCATTTAAGTGGATGAAACTGCGGGCTCAGGACAAATTAAAGGTTTATTATAGTATACAGATTTAGTATAGTAGAGTATGTTACTGTATAGTATTTTAAAGTGCATGCAGAACTGTTATTTCCCCTTAGGACTGACTGTAATAATACAATGCATGAAACCTTTACTCCAGTGTCAGATAATCAAGGCGTTGTCTTTTAAGAACCATTTCAGGAATGCACTAAGGCTGAATTCATAGCTGACATTTACAGAACTTTGTTCTTTCTAAACTGCACCACATATGAAAACAAATATGCTCAACTTCTAGCACATTTGGAATGTATACTGCAGGCATGGTTTTAGCCTTAAAAAAGCATGAGTAACCTATCCAGCCCAACCCAAGACTTCTCTTTGGCCCATTTATTTTAATGAGAAAGAGTATTCATTCTCCCTTTGATATCCATTAGACTTGAGTTAATGATCAGCTCTGGTGGGATCACATCCAACTTCCCCAGTATAATATTTACTATAAAACAGTTATTTAAAAACAGTTATTAAAAAACTATAAAGCAGTTATTTAACAAATGCCTCTCACACACCTCACTGGGGACCAGCCTGTCCTTCTTTTCCTCATTTGGAAGTCTTCCCATGTCATGGGAACTCCCCCATCACATGTCCAGCCAATAAGCTAGCTGTCAGCTAAGATCACATGAATTTCCCATCTCTCTCAAAGGCCAGGATATCTAAAAGCTTTGTTCCTGTTATTCCACCATGCCTGTATCAGTGTTTCAGTGACTTCCTCAAATGTGCTCAGTAATAAGAACCTGGGGTGTTTCTGGTCAGCAGTACGCTCTGAACCCAGCCTACTTTGCTGGGCTCAGCCCTCTCCACATGGCTGCTTCCACAGGCTTCTCTGTGACCACCTGCATGAATCTCTTCCCCATGGATTTAACTTAAAATTCCCCTGCTACACTTTTCTGTCTTTGATTCACATATTTCACAGCAACTGTGTATGAGTGTTTAAATTTTTTATCTTATTGTGGATATTCTAATATTTGGTGCTATATGCTTGCCTGATATTATTCTGTGTAAACGTTTATTTGTTTATTTGTTTATTTATGGGGACATTTTTATAGCTTGCTCAAATAAACGACCTCTTCCAATATTCCAGTCTTCAGTGTTCTATTCCAACTTACTCCTAGGAGTTTCATCAAATGACTCTTTATGCTGGGTGTTAAAACTTAAATGTGCAGCAAGAGGCTTCCTTAAAGTCAATTTAGACTGATTTTTTGCAGCAGGCTTTATTCACACAAATGTGTTCCAACAATGCACAGTAACAGTGCGAGGGAGCCCCACTAGACATGAAGTGGAAGTATGCAGAAGAAGGGTACAATCTGTGAAAATTGCTGCTCCCACTGGCACCAATGGAAAAGACCTTCTGACAGCAGCAACTGATCTCTGGATCCAATCTACAGTCTAAAGGCATTAAATTATATACTAATTTTGCAATGATACCCAACTATGGTAATAAAGAACAGCTCCTTCCTACAGTGTCTTTGATTTTGTGACCTTAATGGAATTGACAGGTATTCTCTCTTTATTTAATATCTTTGATTCTGACATTTTAAAGAACACATATATTGGTCATAAAAGGAAGAACAAACAAGTCCATCAAAAAAGGCAGTGGCTGTAACATCGGCACTCTAAATAACTGTATCCAGTCAAACCTTTAAGCACACTAAAGAACCTGGCAGTCAGCTTGACACTGCATTGAAAGTGGATTGAAAGTACGTTATTTAGTGTGTGTGTGTTTGTGTGTGTGTTAAAACACCCACTGTACAACCCAGACAGCTATGGATATATCTCAGTTAAATACCATGGTCATTTTTAGAATGAAATACAATTACAGCTGTCAACTGATTTAAAACTTTTAATCAAAGAGGAAGGATGCTCTATTTATGGAGCATCTTTTCTAAATAATCAAAGTAGTTCATATACATTATCTTAAGATAGATCACCAGTGTTCTCCCCTATTAAAAATAGGGAGTTCATGTGAGAGACAGTGACTGATCATGAAGAGACAGATCCTCTATGTTGCACCAGGAGATGCATGTTTTTAACTACTAAATAAAATCTCATGGGGAAAAATGCATTGCATAGGCATTTTTACATAAACAACTATTGCACATGATTGGCTTTGGCTTTTGTATTTCGCTGAAGGCCAACCAGTCATGGCTGAGAGGACATTAGAATTGGATCAGGCCAATGGCCCATCCAGTCCAACACTCTGTCACACAGAGGCCAAAAATACCAGGTGCCATCAGGAGGTCCAGCAGTGGGGTCAGGACACTAGAAGCCCTCCCACTGTTGCCCCCCCCCAGCACCAAGAAGACAGAGCATCACTTGCCCCAGAGTCCCTATCTATACCTTGTGGCTAATAGCCACTGATGGACCTCTGCTCCTTATGTTTATCTACTTCCCGCTTGAAGCCGTCCATGCTTGTAGCCACCAGCACCTCCTGTGGCAGTGAATTCCATGTGTTAATCACTCTTTGGGTGAAGAAGTAAACAAGGCTAAGATCCTCAACGCATTTCAGACCATGGGAGTTGAGATGCGAACAAGGTATCCATTTTAAGCACCAAACACATGTATTTGCAGAAGAACAGCCACTGGTTGAGAAACTGTGGTATCATGGAACGTTCCTATATACATTCTAATTTTTAAAGCTATCACCTATACAGGACCTAAGATGATGTGTGATGGAATTCCGAGAAGTAAAGAGATTGTCCAGCTGAAAGGAACAGAGTTTAATTTTTTGTTTCTTTGTTTTTAGCGAATGCTACAGTGCTTCCATGTCCACCATGACGGTGCAGCTGCCCTCAAACTACAGCTTATTAGTGGACTAACAGTGCACACAAATGAGTCACAGCAGGGCTACAAAATGGGCACATATAAAGTATTTTAAAATAAATGTCCACATATTTTCCCAATTGAAATTTGCCAACAGTCTATGTACCTAATCAATGGAATTTCTAAGCCAAATGTACTGAAACACAATTTTGTTACAGTCTCTTATACATATGTTGTACTATTCTACAAAACTCATGTAAAGCACAGGCTAAAAAAATCATGTTAAAGTCTGTAACATTTCACAGCAGCAAAGAAAAATAACCCATGTTGGATGGTTTTTGGATGAGCAAACAAAGAAGCAATTTTTCCTCATGGAATAAGCAGTTTCATCCAACTTTATTTATAGATCAGCTGAGGTAATACATTTTTCCTATTAGAAAGTTTTAGAAAGTTTCTGTCCGAAGGACTTTCAAAGGGAACTTTCAAATAGAATAATAGAATCATAGAATGTTAGAGTTTGAAGGGAACTTACAGGTCATCTAGTCCAACCCCCTGCACTCTGCAGGAGCACAGCCGAAAGATAGCCCTACAACATATCAGAAAGAGGGTCCAGCCTCCACTCGAAAACATCCAGTGAAGGAGCATCCACCACCTCCCGAGGCAGTCTGTTCCACTGCTCAACCACTCCTACAGTTAGGAAGTTTCTCCTGATATTTAGTCGGTAAAGACGCCCTTGTAGTTTCCACCCATTAGATCTAGTCTTGCAATCTGGAGCAAGAGAGAATAGATCTGCTCCATCTTCTACATGACAGCCCTTCAAATACTTGAAGACTGCAATCATGTCTCCTCTAAGCCTTCTCTTTCCCAGGCTAAAAATACCCAACTCTTTCAGCCTTTCCTCATAAGACTTGGATTCCAACCCTCTCACCATCTTGGTTGCCCTCTTCTGGACACGCTCGAGCTTGTCAACATCCTTCCTAAAATGTGGTGCCCAAAACTGGACACAGTAATCCAGGTGAGGCCTGACCATAGCAGAATACATCAGAACCAACCCAATATGAATCCAAATATCTCTTTTCTCTCTCTCCCTCTCCCTCTGGCAATACACCATAGTTCAACTATAGTAGCTCATATTCACTGAACGAAAGTAATTTATTTATTGCCAAAGACATACCCAAAAGACAGTGTTTATAGACATACAGTAATTTATACCTCTTAGATTTCATTTTCAAAACAAACAAAATAATGATTTGGGGAGATATGAAGTTGCCAAAACAAAATCTTCCTTGTCTAGAAAAAACATTAATCTAATCGAAACTCTTTTTTAAATGTCATGTTTGAAATCAAATACTTGTAATTTACAAAAGATACATCATTGTGTGAGTCCCACCCACAAAACCAGCAACAAATTCTCTACAGCTGACTTTGCTAGTTACAGTATCCAACAGCTGGGCCATAGATATCTTGGCACATTGATAACATTCAAGATGAATGCTGGGAGTGTTCTGTGGCTAAGAAAAAAATGTTTGAATGTCAGTAACTGATAAGCAAAAAAAGTGTTATCATTTTTGTTTGATAATTAAAGTTAGCTTCTCTCAACATTACGTAAAATGTAACTTTCTATGTACAGCATGTATTGTTGTCATTCTTTTCATATTAGATCAACTCCCACAGCTAGTCATCAGGATAACAATCATTGTAGTGAAGTCATACCACTGATGGGAAAGCACAACCAGCTTGAGAACACATTACTTTGCAATGAATTGGCCAGTTCTTCCAACCTTCATGATGTACACAAAAGCTTTCTTTCCCCGCATAGTGAATACAGATATTATATTTCACAAGCCTTTAAATGCAGTAATTGATGGGCCGAGTAGATCAACCATAAAAAGAAGGAAAAAAGAATGTGGATTGCAGAGGTTTGGACTAGATAATCCCTATCCTTTCCAAAACCATAACTGAAAAGATTCACCCTCTACCTATATAAATGGGATGGTCTTAAAGGTGCCACCAGACTCAAACTTTGTTCTGTAAAAATTCTGTTATGTTTCATATTTCAAACACTGCGCCTGGTCCACACCTTCCCTGAGACAATGCAACATCCTTCCAAGAACTTCTAGAGAAATTAAACTACTCTTATAAGCCCCAGGGCAGCTTCACACTTTACATGGCAGCCCAGATACATCAGACAGATTCCAGGGTGGATTGTCACCTGGAGAGAGAGAGAGCCAACAAATCAGCAGTCTTTTGCTTGTGCTCAGTTGCCCAGCTGAATGCATATCCTCACCCACATTGTGACAACCCCACAGCCAAAAATTTTGGATTGGTGGGGCATGGGGAAATTTTGTGGATCAGCAGGGGAGAGGGAGAAGTGGCGATTTTGTCGTTTGGAGATCAGACGTGGACAGCCCCCACGAGAAAAACAGCATTTAAAGGGAATCCTCTAAATGCTTTTTTTCTAGCGGGGGCTGCCCGCACCTGATCTGATCAGCAAGTGGCAAAGTCACCGCTTGGAGTTCAGGGAAAGTGTGCAGCCAGCACCCACCACTCTCCCTCACCTCCTGCAAGATTTAAAGGGCCCACTGATCAGCTGGTAAAGGTTTCCCTTGCTTCCAAGCCGAAGAGCCAGCACTGTCCAAAGACATTTCCATGGTCATGTGGCCAGCATAACTAAATGCCGAGGCGCACGGAACGCTGTTACATTCCCACCGAAGCGGTACCTATTTATCTACTTGCAATTTCTTGCTTTCAAACTGCTAGGTTGGCAGGAGCTGGAACCAGGGACGGGAGCTCACTCCGTCATGCAGCAACTCGGATCTCGAACTGCTGAACTAAGCATTTAAAGGGTTCCCTTTAAATGCTGGGGGGGGGGTTGGGGGGCTGCATACGCCTGAACTCCAAGTGGCGAATTCACTGCTTGGAGTTCAAGGAAGGTATGCAGCCGGCAGCCACCCCTCTCTCTCACCTCTTGCATGATTTAAAGGGCCCGCTGATCAGCTGGAGGGCCCTTTAAATCTTGGAGAAGGGGAGGGAGAGGGGCAGCTGAAAGATTTAAAGGACCCTCTATCTGATTGGCAGGCCACATGCTCCGCCAATCAGCTGGAAGTCCCTTTTAATGTCACGGGAGGGGAGGGGGAGGGGCAGCAGCTGTTGTGGAGTGTGCCTCACATTTGAGGGGGCAGAACCCCCGAAATGCCCCACCATCACTATGGGCCTGCATTGTGACATTTATCCTAGTTCTTTTAAACTAGATGGATGTGACTTTTACTGTGATGATGTATCATTGAGACAAATAAACAAACTGAATGAGCCTTGTGACAGGAATGGGCATCCACATTCAGAGTCACCAGTCATTATGTATAACTAGTTACCTGTCACTACAAGTGAACCGGGGCCAGTAACAGTGTCACCAATTCTTGTTGCAGTAAACATTCAAAGTGCAAAGGAGAAATGCTCATGTCCCAATATGCTATGGGCATGCACCAGGGAGTCATGGCCAATTTGCAGCACCTCAGCATGCTTGACGATTTACATCTTGATATTATACTTATCTTCAGTGTCTGCTTGTTTCAAGAAAAGCTTATTCTCAATTATTTCAATAGGACTATGTCCATGTAATGAAGCTCAGTATTGCAATTCTATCATCACAAGCCCTGAAAAAGGAAACTGGTAAAATAAGAGACACTGAAAACTCTTCAGATCAGGTTACATTATTTCTATTATGAATTTAGAGATTACTGAAATTGACAGGCGAGTTGGAAAGCAAAGCTTTTTATAACATTCAAGTATAGTATAAATTTACTCAGAGGTCAGTGATAGAACAATACAATGTACAGTGCTTTTGATTTTGTAACTTGAACATGGCTGTCATGGAACTAGCCTAGTCTGCATAAAAGTACTGGTAAATTCCCACAATAATATAACTGATGTTCTTCTTTCTACAAGTCTCTTCAAAGCAGCTGAGCAGTTTTCATCAAATAGCCACTTAATGCATTTCAGTTCTTGGACTATTGCACATGCTCCATAGCTGCAATGACAGAATTGGCTACAGACACAAAAGGAATCATTAGGCACCCTTTAATGACACATTTGTAAGTTAAGTAGAGTAATTTGCCATAACAGGTTAATTCTTTTAAGAGTGACTCTTAATATTGTGACATTTATCCAACATTTATTCAAGTTGTTTTTCCACAGATAAGCAGACAAAAAAATAAAATGAATCAAGGTTATTAATTTTTGATTACATATACATATATCATAACCATGCCACTCCCATTAAAACAGTGGATGTAGATCAATTTAAGGCAAATTTATTACTATAAATCCTTAAACAGTATAATCAGGAAATTAAGGCCAGAAACCTGTGTACCAGCCTGTTTCCCCATGGGAGCTTCAAACAGTAGGTGGAACCATACAACATAAAGTCAGCCATGAAGATTCTGCTCAAACTCTCAATTTTACAATACAAATAACACATTTTTATTATAGATTAACTCTTTAATTTTTATGAATAATTTTAGATGAGGAAGAAAAACTGCTCATTATTGCTGATATATAACTGATATATTGCCGATATATAACTGATGTGATCTGTTCCTACCTCTTTATCCCACCCACGATAATAATACAACTGGCATTTCTAATATGATAAATCATTGAGATTTTTACATAAGATAGAACTGTCTCGGCTAAATTAAGAAACAGTGGGGGAGAAAGGCTCTACAGTGTGGTCCTAGCTAGTTTGAAAGATGCATAGTCATCCTCCTACCAGTAGTTCCAAGAAAAACAGGATGGAGTGTTAAGCAGATATATATATTTCTAATGAAACAGTTTAAAAATAAACCCATTTTTGTAATATATATTTCAAAGCATATTTCACAGGGCTTTCTCTCCCTGGAATACAGAATGATCTTGATCTAGACAAACCCCATATAGCACAGCCTAAGAATACATCTCAGTGACTTCAGCACTTCAGGAAAAAGAAAATAAAGAAAGGGCAGAAAATTATCCCCAACACGAACACCATAAAGCAAGGGGGCACGGGGTGCTTCTAGACCTTCCCTGGGCTTGAATAGCCGATGTCTCAAGGACCTGATTCTGCCACCTGTTCCATTGCAACCACCAGTAGCTATTTTAAGGCAAAGCTTCGGATCACCAGTAAATCCTTCGCTGGGGTTGGCCCGGGGCATCGCTAGAGCTTCACCCTACCTTTGTATCTCTCCAGCACATCTTCATAAGCTTGCAGGTACTCCCGTTCCTCCAAATTGAAGTGAGCGCCGGGAGAGAGATAGCCGGCCATGGTTCCACACTGCTCAGTTCGCTCCCAGGCGCCGGGCGGCGAGCAGCCTTTGGGGGCCGGCACAAAAAGGCAGGAGGGAGGGAGGGAGGGAGGGAGGGGGCTGCTGCCGCCGCCCCCCCAGCTGCCCGAGGAACCGCCCATGCCCCCTCCTCGAGCGGCGTGGAGGCGCGTGTGTGCCGCCAATGGGAAAGGGCTGCCCCCTTCTCGGATGTCAGGAGCAGCAAATCTCGGCTGCCAGAGAGCGGCAGCGAGATGGCAGCGAGCGGGGACGCCGGGACGTCACAGCCCCCTGCTAGGCAGGCGACCTCCGGCGGCTCCTGCTTGCCTGCCCGCTTTCTCTCCCAGGGGCAGCCACCCCAATTCCCTTTCCCGTCGCGGAGTCGCTTCTGGCGTTCATTTGTTTTTGTTCTCCCTTCAGAGGCAGCGACGGCAACTGTCCTTTGAACGTTGTCAAAAGAAAAGGACGTTACGTTGAAGTTGTGGCGCAAAGCCGGACGCCCTTTTGCTTCGTTCCCTAAACCTGTAGGCTACGACCCTGAGGCTTTTGCCCGAGGGAGCCTCGCCAGAAAGCACTGCGACCTCTGGCCACAGACGCCTGAGCATCCCCGCTCGCAGCCGCGCAGGGACTGCTGGGTTGTCCTGATTAGTCAACCTGCATCGGGGGTCTAGCACTTGGCACTACATCCGTGTCGGTGAGTCCTATCTACCAAAATCTACCAGTGCTCTCCCCCCCCCCCGCCGCCCTCCCACCCAAATTGCAAGCACAAAAACCATCACAGTGGTACCCCTCGTTACAGAAACAAAACGGAGGTCTTGTGCAATGCTCCCTCTAAACTGGAGTCTTGTGAGCAAAAATTCTACTTTGTGAGCTACGAGCTTTAAAGTTGTGAGCAAGCAATTTGGCTACTGCATTAATTCGTTTGCTCTGGAGCCATCCTGCCTGAGCGAAGACAAATATAGGTGAGCCGGAGGCTAAAAAACCGTGAGCTAGCTCACACTAACTCAGTTTAGAGGGAACACTGGCCTTGTGGAAGCTAGCCAGATTTTATTCCAGCGTGAGTCAGAGCTCACTTCCTCAGATGCATTTGAAGTAGCGCATCCATTACGCCGATCCTTTTATACTCACTACATAAAGGGGGGGGGGAGATGTCACAAGAGGCGGTTTTAAAAGGTCTAGTAAAAAGTGTAATGGCCTATGTATATGCAGTTAATCAGTGAGCTCTGCTTTGTGCGGGAATAAACACTACTGTGAGTCTTTGAACTGATAAATCTATTTTTTTTTGTCCTGCAAGGGACTAACATAGTTATGCCTCTGAGATTACAAAATGCTCCCGTTACAAGGAGCAAAACTCCAGTCTCCCTTTAGGTAGTTTTGATGCCCAGATTTCATATTTGGACTTTAACGAGGAGCCCCTTGCTTAGTATCCCCGCGCCCGCTCTCTGCTCGTTTTTGCTTGGCCCATACAGGCCGCTGTTGCTGGTGGCGGTTCCTTCCCAAGCCCCATCGCGTTGTCGCAGCGGCGGCAGGTGATTGCTGCTTGGCCTCTCCCTACCCACCCCTTCGCCCTCATCTGACACCATGCATCAGTGCTGAAACGTAGCTCTCGGCTTTCCAGGCTGCAGGGCAAAGTTCCACATTGCTCCTGGGAAAACGAGAAGGGGGAACCAGCAGCAGAGTCACAAACGCCCAGCTTTTTTTCGCCTGTTCGCGCCGACGTTGTTCCCTCTGCGCTGCATTGGCTGGCGATAACAAAAACAAGAACTTCACTAGACCTGGGCGGGGCCTGATCGCCGCAGGTATTACTGCTGGTCAGACGCTAGTGGTAACAGCAGCGCATGCGCTTCCCGGATGCTGGCTGCTTCTCTCCTCCCCCCCTCCTTTTTTTTTTTTTTGCTGTTGACCCCGCGGAGTGGGGCTGGGTCTTTCTGCCCCACCAGCTTCATCTGTTGATGCAAATGGGACGCTCTCGGTACTGCAGCTTAAGCCCTGTTTGTCTCATCCGGTTCCTCTCTTTTATCCCCGTGCTCAGAGTCAGACCCCTTCGACTGATCCCAAGACCTTCTGCAGTCAAAGGGAGGGAACCAAGCAAGTCCTTGCCACAGGAATGCAGAATCCGTCCCCTACTTGGTCATCCCCCTATTGTCTTTTGGGTCCCCCTCCCTTCTTGAGCTGGATGCAGACTCTTCATTCTACCCTGCTACTCATTAAACCACTTCAGTGTAAATGCAAATAGTGAAATAAACTAAATTGTGTGTTTTCCCCAGGTGGATTATTTCCACCTGATTTTTTTTAGGAAAGAACATAATGGTTGTGTGTGTGATGATACCCATAGTGCCAGTTGCACTTGCAGCCAGGCACTTCACCTTCAAACCCCACCCCCCATCAGTCAGATCATCATGCAAGACAAGTCAGGAGGAGAGGGCAGAGTTTTGTACTACCAGCTCCACTCTCTTCCTCCTCCCCACCAGTTTTATGTGAATCAGCCCAAGTTCTAAAAGCTCTTTTCACAGCTCAGTCCGGGAATATGAAAAGTTAAAAGCATGAGCACAGTGCCTTTCTTACATCACCACTAACCATACCAGACTCCCCTTAAAAACTCTCCGCTTATCAAACAGACCTTCCGATTTGCACCATTGCTTTTGTTTTCCAGAAATGCAACCAGGACTGAATTTGCATTTGCATTTTTTAATCATTTTCGTGCTGCTGTGACACCGTCTTTATCTATGCTTGTTTGAATGTTGTTTGGAGAAGATTCTTTAAAAGCAGTGCAGAGGTGCAATGACAGTGGAGCTGCCCCAAAGGAAGATAAACATATGTGGACGTGCAAAAGTATACTAGCACTCTTGAGGTGTGAAAACAACACCAAATTTAGACAGCTTTTTTGAAAATGGAGTCAAAAGGCTGGGACACTGGTGGGAAAGACAAATGCAGATTCCGCCCAAGGAGCCTCTCCATCGCACTTTTCTCACTGCATCCCATTAACAATCACTGCAGAGTCGGTTTATTCTTGCAAATAACTTTGTGTTCTGCATTGTGCCTGCTATGTTACTCCCGCCAGCCTCTGAGAATAACACAGACACCACCACTGCAATTTCTCCCAATGATCAAGTTACACTGCCTTCTCAGTTTGCAGCTGGGTTGGCCAAGCAAACACCCTGACCTATTTCAACACCAATGAAGATGAACTCTTCTGGGGCCTTATACTGGGAACCCAGCAGGGCCTCTCTGGTATTATTCAGGGGAGAGAAGTCTGCTTTTCAATGGCTCAGTTCCTGCCAAACAAATAGCTTGTTTCCAGAGTAGACACTGCCACTTCAAACACAACCCATGTCAAACACAAAACTGGGGGGGGAGAAAGCCATATGATTCCAATAGTTAATTTCCTTTATGGCAAAAAAAACCACCCTTGGATTAAAACAAAAACTACTGTAGCTCAACTTGTATACACAGTAACACAAAAGTAAGTGCCACTGTACTCAATTTGGTCATTTTCCAGTTAATGTACATAGCATGGCATCTTTAAGCACACAGCCAGTTCAAATCCTTACATTCCACCAACAAAGCAGCATGCTGCACGCATGAAATGAAACTGAGTTACTTCTGTACTGTAATGCAGCCTCCCATGAAAGTTTAATATGCGCACCTGCACATATTGCAATTGTATTTTTCCCCACATGCATTAATCTGCCAAACCGGAAAACAGAGCCAAATAGCTTAGTCACCACCACTAGAAAACAAGCATGGAAAACAAATTTTTGTGTCTGTGTTTTTAAGCACTAAAAAGCAAAGTTCTTACTACAATTCTCAGTTTGTTTTCTTCTCTGTAATGCACAAACCCACAATAATACAGATACACGTGTATATATAGATATGGACTGCTGATGAACTGTTCCCCATTTGTAACATCCGGTCTTACCGGCTATCCTGAGCACAGCTCTCTCAGCTGGGTCCAGCACAGATCCGCCTTGAATCTTCCTCTTGGATCTCTCATGTTTAGGTAGGTTCCAAGGTAGGGTATCACCCGGAGCAGGAGACAGTGAACCAGATTTCTGGCTGAAATCATCATCATCAGAAAAATCCGCAGAGGATGACATGGAGCATCTGTAGGAAGCGTTTCCAGAGCTCTAGAGAAGGGCGGGGGGGGGGGATGAAAACCAACAGTGAGACAGGCAGAAAAAATCCCATTCCCAAAATAAAGCAATACATTCTGTACTATTTAGATCACCCTGTAGGAAGATCAATCTGCCACTGATGGATTTCAGCCCTTCAAAACAATTCAGTGAATAAACAAATTTAAAAATATCAATGAATAGATTGCTCACCATTGTTGTTTATAGTCTGCTCATGTGATTAATTCCTGTACAGACAGCACGCAGGTAGATCTGAAGACGGTAGCTTAATGAAAATGCATTTGTGGGAGGATTTGTGCAGGAAAAGTGTGGCCCAGTGTTCTGGCAACCAGCTCACAAATGATCCTTAGGAGTAGCCCAACAATAAAACCAGAAGGGAAGCGGGGGCAGGGAAGGGATGCATATTTTTAAAAAAGCTTCCCGGTTACAAATCAATAGCATTTGGCTCCCCCACCCGGCCAAGGGAAAGATGTACCAGGCTGCTGGTTAAATCATTAATGTGTACCAGGGAGCAAGGGGAATCCAACCCCATCATCCCACGAATCTAGTATGCTGGGGCCTTGCTATTGCATTTATGTTTCTGAAACCACACCCTGTTAAGTCCGCTTTTTCCCTGTTCTCCTTTCTGGTATAGTGGCTGAACTCCATCCTGTCCTGAGATCCAGATTTGTTTTGGAAGCAGCCAGTTTCCAGACAAAGTGAACCGGCTTTAAGAGGGAGGAAACGTGGCTTCTCAAGGCAGGGAGAGCACAAAGGGCAGGTTGCGTGAGTTCTCGTGGCCACCGACAGCGTCAGTCAATAAAATGTTTGCTCTCCGTTTATAGCCTTTAGGAGGGCTGATACTTTCCAAATGCCACAAAGCAGATACCGTGTTTCCCCGAAAATAAGACACTGTCTTATTATTATTTTTTTCAAGAAGACACACTAGGGCTTATACCACAAAAGCATAGAAATCCTGCTAGGGCTTATTTTTTAGGTAGGTCTTATTTTAGGGGAAACAGGGTAGCAGCTGCTGCCCACATAGTTAAAAACCAGAGTCAGGAATGTAAACAAGAAGTGATGCAGTGCAGGCACAAAGAACGAGGAGGAGGGTATTGCTGTTCTCCTGAGCACTCTAGAAAAAAAGAGGCTGAAGCATAAGCTGAAGTGTTAGCTGGGATGATTTGAAACAAGGATGGGCTTATACAGGATCATCCTGTGCTTCTTACTTGCCTGAGGAGTTTCCAGTACACCTGACTGGTAAACAATGGCTGCATCCACTGATCAAAGATTGGGATACCGCTGTAGCCACTGTGCTGTGTCATCTTGGCTGCTGTAGCTCAGAGAAGTGCCACAATCCAGATATACGTTTTCTGACCCTGTGCTCTTTTCCAGCATAATTTAAAAGTGAATTTCTCTGAACTGCAACCCATTCTTTCGGCCATTCTTAGATGCACATGGACACAGCTAAAAAGTGTGGCCCTGCCTATCACATGGAAACTTACATCAAACAGCCTTGCATGGCAGCTCACCCTTGCCATCCTTATAATAGGAAGTGCTGTTTTCATGTGGCTTGTCCAACTGGTGTGTAGAACATTAGCCAGTCCTATGAATGCCCATGCCAGTGTGAAAACTCAACAGCGCTAAGAAAAGTCATAGAGAGAAGCAGCACATTTTATGGCTGAAAGTGGCACCACAGTTAAGTCATTACGCTTTTCTGGGAGTAAGCCCACTGAATAAAACCAGACTTACTTTTGAACAGACCTGCTAAGAATTGCTTAGGGTTTTTAGAATTTCCGCCTTTCTGCGGCCTCCAAATAATTATGACTGTGTGCAGACTGGATCTTTTGAGCATCTAATTATACAACAAAAAGTCGGTAACAGATTGATTTATAAGTGGTTAAATCATAAAAATTGGATAAAAACAACAAATTATCAAAAACGCTGGCACCAGGATTGTGCAATGGCTGTCACTGAGCATCAGGCTGGCACCAAGATTGTGCAATGGCTGTCACTGAGCATCAGTGGGCAAAAATGTGCTTATCTATGGTCTCTCTAACAAGGGCTATTAATATAAAAATCCAACTCCAAAAAAGTGTTCATAGATGGCATTTCACCCTTCTACGTTTACACTACATTTCACCTTCATATAGCACTAATTGTTGGAGGGGATGTGGGCAGCCTGGCTCTTACATTCACTGCTGGTGGTGTGCCCTGTTATGATGCAGTTTTGGACCACTATTCTTACACTGATATATGATACTACTGGGCACAGTATCCCTATGAAGCCAGAACTCGTCTTGCTTAATTTCTGGCATGGGTGATTCACGTTATGGTCACCTTGAGATTAGACTACTGCAGCGCTCTCTACATGGGGCTGCCTTGGCCCAGCTTCAGAAGCTGCAGCTGGTGCAAAATGCAGTGGCCAGGCTGTTGATGGGCCTCTCCATACGAGACCACATCCAGCCTGTGCTGAAGGCATTGCACTGGCTGCCGATAGCTTACCGGATCCGTTTCAAGGTGCTGGTTTTGACCGTTAAAGTCCTATATAGTCAGGGACCTCCCTACTTGAGGGACCGCCATTCCCCATATGTGCCCCAAAGAGCACTGAGGTCAGGAACACAGAATCGCCTGACTCTTCCTGGCCTGAGGGACATCAAGTTGGCTGCTTACTAGAGCCAGGGCCTTTTCAGTGGCAGCTCTATACTGGTGGAATGAGCTACCGGAGGAAATCAGGGCCCTGCGGGATCTTTTACAGTTCCGCAGGGCCTGCAAGACGGAGCTCTTTCACCAGGCATTCCATTAGGAGCCACCATTCCACTACCACCAATATTGGTGGCTATGGATTGGCCGTGGCCTGGAGAATGCGCCGCACTACCGCACAATGCCAAAGACCATGGAATTAGAAACACTGCTTGTATGTTATACAATATGCCATTTGAACTACTGATAGACGATCATCAGCAATAGCACTTTGTTTATTGGATTTTTAAAAATGTTTTGGAATGTTTTAATCTTTGTATGGTTTTATGGTACCGGGTACCAATTCTGTAAACTGCCCTAAGCCCACTTGTGGTGAGGGTGGGGTATAAATAGAATAAAATAAATAAATATCAGGAAAGATCTCATTTCTTATATGTTGGTGGCAGCCAAGACTTTAGTGGCTAAGCATTGGGGGGAAAGTAGTATACAACCCTCATCGAATATGTGGTTTAATAAATTATGGGAATACCTGGCCATAGACAAAATATCAGATGTTATTTCCTTGATGGAGAATCCGGAGTTTCATTCAGATTATTTGGAACATTGGTTTTCCTTTTCTTGAGTAAATGGAAAGACATAGTAAGCTTTAAAAGGCACTTCCTGATAATTTGTAGCTATATATTGAGTAGCTGTTTGGTTTTACTGTTCTTGTGTTTTTTGTGTTTGTAATTATATTGTTATTGTTATTGTTGTAGTTTCCTAATAGTATGTGCTACTGTAAACTGTTATATAAATAAAAGATTTTTTTTTAAAAAGAATGCTGCATACACCTTTAATGAAGATGTATTATTTTGTACTTTTATCAGATCTTTACATTCTTCTTATACTTATCTGCTGCTGATGTTTTTGGTAGGTGCTTTTAGGATTTTTACAGACTATAAAATTAGACATGTTTTTGGACACATGGAAGTGTTTTGTCCTCTTTTTCAAAAACTAATGCGAACTTTAAATTCTTATGTTGAATTTCTGTTATTGACAAACTGGTAGCATTTCAGGTTTGTTATAATGACTTTGGAGATATCTGCTAAAATCCAAAACCTCTCCCTGCCACCCACACGCCATGGAACTGTTTTGATTTCCCCCCCTAGTTTTGTAAAGAATGAACACTTATCCACTTTATTATATGAATGGGTGGGGGAGAATACTGCATGCCTCCCTGTCTCCGCTAGCAATTCGTCACCATTTAAGTGGTATTTAAAATATCTGAAGGGTATCAGCTGCTTCCATACTCCAGAACTATACCCTACATTCCACCCTCCTTTTTTAAGTGGCAAACATGCTTTCCCCTGTTTAAAGGCTACCGGAGCAACTGCCACCATCAGTACATTTGTGTTTCAACTACATTACAGGGTCTGCAAGAATGCCACTGTAGCCCTAAAGGAGAAAGTCTGTTCCATTGCTGTAAAAAATGATGGTATATGCAAGCCCTACATAATCCAATCATTATTTGTAACTGTACAATACTGTATAAAAATATACTAAAACTGGATAAAAATATACTAGATAGATAAAGTACTTTACCCAAAGTGGTTTATCTATATAGTATAATTTATCCCACCCTTCCACCTTGGAACTAAAAGAAGCAGTCATGGTTCTCCCTTTTCTGTTTTCTTCTTACAACAACCTTGCAGGCCTATAGCTTGGGGGTGGGGGCAATGCCCCCTCACAAATCTGCCATGCCCCCTCTCCTCCCAGTCCTCCCCTCTCCTGGGAGGCAGAGGGAGCCCTGGGGCTGGTTCCAGGTGCGCTACTCTCAGTTGCTGCCAGGAGCCACCCCAAGCCCAACAGTATAAAGGCACAGTGAGCGGCTGGCAGTTCCAGCATGGTTCAGGCAAGGCCGTCTCCTCCCTTCACTGGGGAGCACTGAGGCATGATGCCATCCCCCTCCCCGCATCCATGGAGCATGCTATTCCAATCTCTTCTGTCTTAAGTCCAAAGGCCTCACCGCACAGCCCGTGCAGACGACAAAGCCGCAGACTAGGCTGCCTTGGAAGGGCGACCCGCAGACACAATTCGCACCCTAGCAAACACAAGATTGCTGCTCCAACAGCAGCTAGCACAAAGGAAGGGGCGTGAATTTCAATTTAATTCTTAAAGGTGCAGCTTTGTTTAAAGAAAGTGGGGATAGAAGCAACATTGCTTTTTAAAAAGAAATTGCTTCTAAGATGGCTATGCTGGCACATTTTTCAAGAATGAAGACCCATCTAACCCTCCCATAAGCATGAACTAAACAATGAAATACTAAGGGAGGAGTGGAAGAAAAAGCATTGAAATCTGTTGCGAGAGACTTACCAGAGCGCGGATAAGCATAAAGACGTATTTCAGAGACTTAAGCAGATTTCCATAAAAGTAAACAATCCATAAAGATGGCGGGGAAGAGGGCAGAGAAAGACAAACCAGCAAAAGTGAAACCAGCCGGGATCTTGAGCCCTTGACCGGAAGAGACCACTGAGTTCTCCAAAATGTTGGCAGATTCCTTGCGCCCTCTGCTGGACCAGATGACTAACATCGAACAACAGCTGACGACTCTAAACCAGAATGTTGCAACTCAGCAGCTCCAACTGACTGAGACTTTAAAAATAATAGAGCAAACGGCTGAGAAGGTGAAGGAAATGGACACCAACACTAAAAAAGTCAAGAAAAAGGGGCAAAAGCTGGAAAAGAAACAAGCCTCAATGACGACTCTAAACCAGAATGTTGCAACTCAGCAGCTCCAACTGACTGAGACTTTAAAAATAATAGAGCAAACGGCTGAGAAGGTGAAGGAAATGGACACCAACACTAAAAAAGTCAAGAAAAAGGGGCAAAAGCTGGAAAAGAAACAAGCCTCAAAAGAATCACAACTTCTACAGCTGCAAATGGAGAAAGCAAATCTGGTCCTACGGTTTCAAGGGGTCCCAGAATCGAAAGGGAAGAATCTAAAGCAACTTCTGAGTGAAGCATTAACCCCAGTTACAGATTTGAAAGCGGAATATCTTACAAGTGAAATGGATATGGTCCATAGGTCCTATTCCGTGTACATCAAAAAGAATAATCTGCCTGGGGAAATAGTGGTCAGATTCTCAAAGCAACATGTGAGGGA